>NC_073303.1:15073707-15373707 GCF_027595985.1 Sorex araneus
CTCTCTCTTAATTCAAATCCATTCTTAAAACTTTGTCCTAGTGTCTTTTCAAAGAGGAATTTGTTTTCATTGACTTTACACAAGGACCTTTTCTTCCCTGACATACTGAAATCCCTTCAGTAATTCAATAGTCTTTCTTGTTTTAGTTTATTTTTTTTAGTTATACTAATCTTTCTTCTGTTTATTTCTTTTAAAGTTCATGTCTCTACGTAACATCCATCCAATTCCATCTTCTTAAATTTTTTTCCAATGGATTATCATTGGTTTACAGTATTATAAAAGTACAGGGTTTAGAATCAAATCTCAGTATGTGTAAAATTGTTATGACTAGTTTTATTGTATTTCTCCTACCATCCTATTAGAAAATGATTTCTCTGTTCATTTCTCCCATCTGTCCTTCTCTTTTCTTCCAGCTGCTACTATAGTTATTGTTGAGTTTAGGAAGTAATTATCTTCTTTCTTGCAAGTTTGTGAGCTCTAATATTTTACATTCCCTATGAACAAAACCATCTGAAAATTGTTTTTTACTTGTAAAGAAACAACTTGTAAAAAATCTTATTCCATATAAAAATAGCACTGTCTGTCATCCCGTTGTTCATTGATTTTGCTTGAGTGAACACCAGTAACGTCTCCATTGTGAGACTTGTTGCTACTGTTTTTGGCATATCGAATATGCCACGGGTAATAGTCAATATGTAATATATTGTCATATACTGACAATAGTCATTACAAGTGAGAATATGATGCAACAGAATTTCCATGTGCATATCTCAGGAATAAATAGGAGTACAGTTACTTGAGAAAACATTTTCACAGTTTTTTAAAGACAAAAAATATATTTACTATACAGTCCAACAATTGTGTACTTGGTATTTACCCACAAGTTAAAAACTTATGTCTACAAACACCTGGACCCAAATGTTTATATCAACTTTACACATTTGTAGTTTGCAACTTTATATTTGCCAAACCTTGGAAAGTTTCCAGCAGTGATTGGATAAACAAACTGTGGTACATCAAAAAAAAAAAATAGAATATGATTCAAAGATAAAAAGTTATCAGGCCACAAAAAGAGGGAACTTAATTGCACATTGCTAAGTATGAAAGAAGTCCATCTAAAAAGACTTCTTGCAATATAATTCTGATTATATGAAATTTTAGAAAGGGCAAAACAGTGTTGGATGAGTATTACAGCAGGTAAAGTGCTTGCTTTATACATAGCCAGTCTGGGTTTAAGTCTCCCATACGCCAAACTCCTCCCGTAGTAATCCCTGGATGCAGAGTCACAAGCAAGTCCTGAGCAGAGTTGAGTATTATCCCTACAACAAAATCAAGAAAAGGCCAAAAGGCAAAGACAGAAAAAAAATTAGGGATTTTTAGGAAGGGAAAGGGGAATAAATACATAAAACATAGGGGATGTCAAGAGCATTGGGGTTACTTTATATGATATTATAATGGTGGCTATATACAATTATCAAAACCATAGAATGTACAACTTAAAGCGAACCTTAATATAAATCATGAATGTTGGCTGATAACAATGTATCAGTATTGGCTTATCAATAACAAATAAGATTATTTAAGTATTAATAATAGGAAAAACTGTGTCATAGGAGTGTGTTGGGAGGTATTTAAAATTTTATTTTACTACAAATGTAAGACTATTCCAGAAATAATGTCTACTAACAAAATGAAAGAAAATGAAAGAGAGAAATCAAGCAAGCAAGACATCAGAAAAAAGGAAGAAAGAAAGGAAGGAAGGTGGAAAGGAATAAAGGAATGTAGGAAGGAAGGAAGCAGTGATGTTGGAAGTAGTCTGTCTCTAACATAGGGGAAATAGAAATTATTTACCGCCCAACAGTTTTCATAAATTATTTATGTATCGAGTTTATTCTTAAACAATGGATAAAGGAGTAGTGTTGGAGAAAAGAAAAAGGAACTTTTTAAAGTTGGTGAAAAATCAAAGTAATATAACCTCCGTTCACTGTTGTTGGTAAATAAATTAGGATACTGAGAATTCTGTCATTGATTTATTTTTTTAGATGACTCTTTCATTTCCTACTCGCTGTCCCTACCCGATCCTTTTTCTTGCTTCCATTGAATTCTTCCATGAGACTGTGGACAGATGCTTAGCAGCTGTTGCTATATGTCAGGAAGCAGCTTTATAACTCTGTCTCCTAATGAAATAAATACAAACTGTAGGTTATAGAAGTTCCAGTTCTCACATCGGTGGTACGTACTGGGAATGCTATAATAGCTACCACCTGATATTATGCAGAAGGAAAGCAAAGACGAAAAATGTTCCATGCACCTCATGCCTCTCTGAAAAATGATAGCTTTCCCCCAAGACATATGGAAACAACTGCTTTCCTGAATGTGTAATGTCTCAGGGTACAGACGAAGCCAGTCGGCTTGACAGATAACAGCAAAGAGAGAAATATATGAACATTTCTCTTTGGGCCAAGAAGCAATAATGTGTCTTACTAGAGTTACTGCCTCTATTAAAACGAGATACAGGATATTAATTGTATTACTACAGGAGATAGAAACAAGGGCTACAGCACAGTCCAAAACAGCACGGAAACTGTCACTTCCCAGTTCAGCCTTTTCTAATTAAGTCCCAATGGGATCTCCTGTTCATTTCGGTAATGTGCGCTTCTCAGGATAAATGATATTTAAACACACAGAAAAATCCCTGCAGACAAATTGGTCACCATTTCAAATCCTTACGAGATGGCAGTGACTGCAAATTGTTATACACTCCTCCGATGTCTGTTTACCAGTGAGCAATTGCAAGTTAATAGGCTTTCTGCTTTTTCAGAGTGGACCGTTCCTGCAAGTGAAGACCCCCTTCCCCAACAGTCAAGACCCAACCCAACACCAGCGATAGCAGCTATGTTGGAAACGCTTTTCAGGCGGGTGCAGGGATCAGATCAGAATAGAAGCTGCCTGCTGGACATTTGGAGAGTTTTCAAATTGATTTGAGCACTTCCAAAAGAGTCTAACCTCTTTCATGTGAGCCCTTGTAGTCCATTGAAAGAAGATGCCTGTGTGTATCACAATGCTTTGGCCACCCCTCTCACCTTTATCTGGGGTGCTTCTGCTTTGCTCTTGTTGCTAAGACAAACTTGCTCTTCTTTCTGAATTCTCACCCATGAATTCTCACCCATTAAAAACTTGTTTTTCTTTCCTTGCACTTTCTCCAGCCTTATCAAATTTCCAAAAACAGAAAATAATGACAATTTTCAACCACAAAACTGGGAAAACAATTCAAATGGATACTTAGTGCATCCGTTTTTTTTTTCCCCCAAAAAAATCTAGAATCTTGAAATGCTGGAACGTGCCTCCCTTCTTTTTTGGTGAGCAGAGTTGGGTCACATCCAGCGGTGCTCAAGGGCTACTCCCATATCTGTGCTCAGGGTTGTTCCCTCCAGGGTTCAGGGGACCATAGAGGATACCAGGATAGACCACTGATGGCTGCATGCAAGACAAGAGCCTTCATGCCTGTACTAGGTGTCATGGCCCAAATTTGCTTTAGGGAGTTAGAGTTAGTTTGAGACACACACACACACACACACACACACACACACAACACACAACACACACATACACACCCTGCACTGTTGCTCAGGGACTACTTCTGCCTCTGTGTTCAGGAACCACTCCTGAAAGTGTTTGGCAGATCATATTTAGTATTATAGAACCAATGTGGGTAAGTTACATGCAAGGCAAGAGCCTTAGCCCTGGTGCTATCTCTCTGGCCTCTGAGATTTACATTTTTATTCAAAGGGAGCCTATGAATTTATTGATAGAGAATGAAATTGAATTAATTGATTATAAAGAAAGGTTGCCAGTTCCAGCAAAAAAAAAGTTTAGAATTGATTTATTAACTAGTAGGTTCAATTAGGACTCTATCTGATGTGAGCCAGAGGTGATTTGTTTATCGGGAATAGAAAGACATGTACCCCATTAATTTGGTCATTCCATCCCCCTCACCCCAAACCTTGCACTATTGCACTAGTGAAGAGACAAGTGAGTCCTAAGGGAACATCTATTTTCCTACTCTATTATTCCATGGGATGGAGTCCTAGGTTAATAAAGTCTCATTAACTATTGCAGGCAGAACCCCTCAAGCTTTCCAATAATTCATTTTATAATAATGGAAAGAACATCGCCTTCCTTCCCCGTATCCTATTTCAAATGCCCTAAAGCACAGAATAAGAAGTTGGAAACACACAAAAGGAATATGCTATCTTTGGCAGTGTCAGATACACAATCACTCTAGGGGTCACTGTTAGTTACTGAACAACCAGTGTGGGACTTCAAAGGGCTGCGACGTTCAGAGGGCATATTGTTTTCCTCTTGGTTCTGGGGAACACAGTTCTCTGTCACATTGCTGAGAGAAACATTCTATGGATTTTGCCCTAGATTTTCTTAATGTCCCACAAAGGTAGCAATGAACTGTTCTTGACACCATTTATCATAGCATTATGGGATGCTGGTGCCACATTTTACCTTTGCTATATGATAGCCCGTGCCACGTTGGTGGGATTGAATAAAATACAGGAGTACTTGGCACATGTTTGAAGGTTTCATTCAGAAAGACGGATCATTATTAACATATGTTATCTCAATAATTGCGAAGCAACTAGGTCATTAAGAACTCATTCATCTTCAGAATTTTTTATCCTCCTGGATCCTGTGAAATGGTAGAATGACATGCGTGTGGTAGGGAATGTTTTAACTTTTCCACTGGAAATTTAATAAAAGCCATTAAAAGTCAGTGGGTCTGGAATGCAAACCTTTGCTTCATTCCATTTATATTTTAGCTATAGGATTACTTGTTGCTTTATGGAGGTGGTTCTCAACACTTATTGCATATGGCAATCACATTTAATAGACTTTAAAAAAAAAAAACGCCAAGACCAGAGTCCCACTCTCAGAGCTGACCCTGATACAGCCGTCATGGCTGTGGTCTGGCCTGCAACCAACTTATTAGGAATTCTAGAATGATACTGGAATTGTCGAAACTTGCCAGATGATTCAAACAAGAAGGAAAATTTAGAAACTTCTGCTTTAGGGTATGTGCTTTCATTTTTGTTGGTTTGTTTGTCTTAAATGATGTGTCTTCTAACAACATACACATAGAAATGTTTCTGTTAAATATGTATTTGGAGGAAGCTAAGTGATCATTTTTCTACCTTAGTTTGCTCTGTATTTTCATAATAAAAAATACATTTCTTGTCAATTCCTTGACATTCTTCACAGTCCTCTTTCTCTTTCTCTCTCTCTCTCTCTCTCTCTCTCTCTCTCTCTCTCTCTCTCTCTCTCTCTCTCTCTCTCTCTCTTTCTCTCACCATATCTAATGGTGTTCAGCGTTTGCTCCTGAAAGCATTCAGGGATGACCCCTGACTGCTTTGGAAGATCCTGTGGGGGTCCTGGGTATTGAACCTGGTTTAGCAGCATGCCAGGCAAGTGTCGTAACCCACCATGCTCTGTTCTCCTTCCATCAATCTTTTTTCTCTTCCTATATCCAGTTCCTCCAAAATGCAGAGGTATTAAGTATCCAGTTTTTATTTCTAAAGGATGACCCACCTGTGAGTTGGGACTTGTGTTGCTTTAAGACAAGACTCCCGCTTAGTAAAAACACTTAGCCCTTGCCATCCCGGGATGGAGTTAAGAATCTCAGCATTTCACCGAAAGCTCAAAACCGTTTAAGTCAAGCAATGCGGTAGAAAGAAGAGCTCACACTATTTTCCATAGAACGTTTTAATGATCGTGGAAGGAGTGAGTCTGACAGCTCAGGAGACAGAGATGCTCTGATTAGCCAGAGGGTGGGCACTGCACGGGTCAGCAGCAGGACGCCGGCCACACTGTAGACTGGGGGCAAATCAGTGCACGGGGTCGGGAGGGGGGAGTGCAGCCCCTCTTCACCTTTCCACCCAGCCAGAACAGCACAGCCCCATTAATTCCAACTGTGAGGGGCCGAGCCCTGACAGAAAGATGGCTCAACTCAGAGCTGAAGCAATTCCCCGGCCTGCAGCCGCCAAGAGACATTAGCCCATCGAAGCTCAGTGCCCCCCACCCGAACGGAGTTCCAATCACAGATCCACCCTGCAGCACATTACTTACGCCAGGCTCTTTCCTCTGCCCGGCATTAATAATGAAACTACATATCTAGATTGGCCAGTGTGCCCTGGTGTTCCAGTTTTTTTTTTTTTTTAATTGTTATATGCCTCCCATGGCAGGGACCCTGGGGACACTGGGCGTGGGATTGGTATTGCAACGTTGTGTAACTGAAACAATTCTATTAGGAACATCTTTGTGAATCAAGGCGTCTTTATTTAAAAAACATTAAAGTAGAAATACGGATAAAGCAACTTGTTCTCTTACACTTCAGACTTGAAGAACGATTTGGGATATGTGAAGTGGGATAGTTTTATTTTTTTAAATATGAGAGGGGAGAGAGAGAAAGAGAGAGAGAGAAAGAGAGAGAGTTTCACACAGATGATAAATTAAATAATAAACCCCCGACTGGGATGGTGGATGACTCCAGAATGACGTGCACCTCAAGTTTGATTTCTGAAAGGCATTTTTTTCTTTCTAAAAAAGTAAAACAGTCACAATTTTACAATGATGGCTAAGAAATCAGGGCCAATTGATTTCTCAGTGCATGCATTGGACAGGAGTCTATGAAAATTAAGTAACTTCACATGATCTGTCTGTCCCTTTGCCACCTTCCATATCTCTGGACTTCTAGAAAAGTCAATGAAAAAATAAATAAATACAACACCCGGGACAAATACAAGAACTTTCTCTACTATGTGGTTCATGACCCCTGCCAGCCCACCCACACGAGCTGCAGCCCCTTCTTCATAACAAGGCCAACTTTGGTATTACTATTATTTGCATAGGGTGAAAAGTATCATCACTACTAGTGTTAAGAAACTAAGGAGCATGTTTTCTTGTAAGAATATCTGAAGTTGTGTTCAGGCAATACCTTCACAGTAGATAAACATAGATCTCAAACCACAAAAATATATTCATGAAAATTATGAGTGGGAGAGATATTACAAGGGTGAAGGATTTTTCCTTGCATGTGATTAACCCCAGTTCAATTCCCAGCACTTCATATGGTCCCCAAGTGTAAGCAGGAGTGAGTGATTTCAAGCAGAGTCAGGAGTAACCTCTGAGCACCACTAGGTGTATGTTTGTGCTTTAAAAAGTATCCACTGTAGTGTATTAACTCAGTGAGCTCACTTTAGCTAGATTTCCTCCCAACATAGGAATAGCTATCTCCAAAACAACCAGCACAAGGGAAAATGTGATAGAAGGGGTATTTAAAATGTAAATATAATTAAAAAAATACATTTTCTATGACTGTGGAGAAGTTTCTGGGGTCATTTCAATGTTGCAATGATGTTTCATATATGACTTATATGTAAATTTGTTAATTTTTATAAGACATTTGCTTCAAATTTATGATATATTTGAAATCTTCTATTGGGATCATTCTAGAAAGTTCAATCTGATCATGACAGACCTGTGGAGTTATTTTTTTTAATTAGGGCAATCAGTTTTATTGATAAACACTCATTTCTTAGTTCCAAAATTGCTTTTTGAGACACCAAAACTCAAAACAATAGATTTCTCAAATTCTGTCTGACCTTGGGATTGGAGAGATAACACCATGGGGACGGTACTTGCCTTGCTTGTGACCAATGTGCAAGTCGACCATTTGGTGTCATAGGGAGTTGAGCCATATTGAACCATAATAGGGTTCAATCCCCTTGACCCCATATGGTCCCCTGAGCACTGCTAGGAGTGATCTCTCAGGGTAGAGTAGCAAGTAAACTCTGAGCACCATATGGTATGGCTCAAAAGAATAAAACAACTGTGTGGCCTTGTGGGGGAAAACTCAGGAAGGCCTGTATCGTAAGTACTAGGTGGACAGTGAGGCATATGCATAATAGTAGAACTAGATAGTCTTCTATGAGTTCTTGTAGACAAGTTATAGGAAGACTTAGTCAAGAGGAGCAAGATCTTGCCAGTGATTTGCCAACACAACAACTCAGCAATAAGCAGGAATTCTCCTGATGGTGCCTATGAAGGGACTGAGCGAGTTGTAAGTGTCTGAACACTAAATGTTAAACACACTAAACAGTATGAATCAGGTGGACCAGTTAGGAAGGAAATAACTATAAATAAAGATCAGAATTAGGAAACAGGTGTAATTTCTGCTCATCAAAGACTTTCTTCCCTATACAAGAAGTCAGGCCTAGGGAAGGAATGAGGACCCCACTAACAGTGAGTTCCAAAAGTGTGGCCACAGAACACGTGCAATCAGTGGCCAAGAACCATCTCCCCAGGCTGACCAACAGAGGAAGGAGAGAACAAGGTAACGGGGCCATGGGCTGGTTGGTAATTAGTGATGGTTTATTTCATTTTCTTTCACTTCTCTCTTATAGCATGTCACTGTCACTGTCATCCCGCTGTTCGTTGATTTGCTCGAGCGGACACCAGTAACATCTCAATTGTGAGACTTGTTATTACTGTTTTTGGCATATCAAATACGCCACGGGTAGCTTGCCAGGCTCTGTCATGAGGGCAGGATACTCTCGGTAGCTTGCTGGGCTCTCCAAGAGGGACAGAGGTGTTGAACCGGGGTTAGCCGCTTGCAAGGCAAACACCCTACCCGCTGTGCTATCACTCCAGCCCCTTACAGCATAGTTATATACAAATAGCAAAGGGTGGGGATACCCATAAGTGGGGTTGAACATTATCATAACAATGAACAGATGTAAAGCCCCTCCTTCAGGGGAAGTTCTAGGAGATTAACTCAAGGACAAAATCTCATCTGTAGGTTGAGCACTCTAGATTACTAGGGGATCTTCTCAAGGGCAAGATTCCGTCTAAAGGCATATTGCTTTCTCCTTCCCTTAGCTAGTAATCTATTTAAACAATCATATTGAATACTCCAGCATGGCTGTAGCTAGGTTCTGGTGGTCTTCGGCCGCCGGGAGCTCTGCTCGGGGTGGGAAGGGAAGCTGGAACCCATCCCCTCCGAGGGGCCCCAGAAAAGACAGCCAGGTGTACGGGCAAGAGACTCTCTGCCCCTCTCCACACATTCAGGCAGGCCTCATGCATGAAGGTACCGGCAGAGGAACCCAGGTGTGTGTAATCCCATCAACGGCCAACATCCAGAGAGAGACTTAAAAGCAAGCTCTAAGAAGCGTATGGCCGCTTTGCAGCTGCGCAATATCTTTAGCCTGCTTCTCCCTCTGGGAGAAACTGGCAATCTTCTGGGAGTTTCCTGCCCACATGCTTTACAAGCTTCCCATGGCGTATTCATATGCAAAATCCAGTAACAAGCTGGATCTCATTCCCCTGACCCTGAAGAGCCCCCAGTGCAACATCGTTAGGAGGGCCAAGTTGAGATAGAGTTCTAAGATCTCAGGGGAAGGACGAAATGAGATGTTACTGAGCCCGCCCGAGAAATCGGTGATTAACGGGATTTCGTGATTCGTGATTGAATACTACTATTTCTAGTAATTTTGTTTGAACGCAACAAGAGATACATTAAACTTAAAGAGTGGCTCTTGGGTCTGGAGTCATAGCACAGTGGGTAGGGCATTTTCCTTGCACGAGGCCAACCCGAGTTCGATTCCCAGCATCCCATATGGTCCCCCGAACAACGCCAGGAGTAGTTCCTGAGTGCAGAGCCAGGAGTAACCCCTGTGCATCGCCGGGTGTGACCCCCCCCAAAAAAGTGGCTCTTTCTGGGAACATCTCGCTATATATCTCAGACTCCAGTCCTCAGGCCAGGTTAGTCTTTCCTAACCCCAGCAGGATCCTTATTCAGTTATTTCTTTTTGGGTCATGAAAGACTCTATTCCATGACTGTGTTCTTAACTTATTATACTCCTTAGCTTGCCCCTTTTCAATGACAGGGTAGCTTATAGCTTGACCTGGTTCTATCCTTGTCCTTCACTATACCCTCCTTTTGGAGGTGTTAGGAAGTAAGAGCAACTGAGGCTTAGCACTGTACTCTAGCACTGTCATCCTGTTTTACATCAATTTGTTGGAGCGGGCACCAGTAACGTCTCCAGTGTGTACTCGATATGCCAAAACCAGTAACTTGTTACTGGTTTTGACATATCGAATACACCACGGGTAGTTTGCCAGGGTCTCCCTTACGGGCAGGATACTCCTGGTAGCTTGCCGAGCTCTCTGAGAGGGACGGAGGAATGAATGGAACTGCATACAAGGCAAATGCCCTACCCACTGTGCTATTGCTCTAGCCCAACTGAGGCTTAAGTCAAGTAAATATGAATGCCAAGAAATAAATATTACTTTGGAGTCAATTATCTCCCATGTTACAAAAGCATAACATGAACTGTCTTCCTGTGTCTATGCAAAAAGGACATTGCTAAATAAACCATGCAAATGACAAAAAGGAAAGAGAAAAGCAATATAGGATTCCTAGTGCCTGATGGAACTGAATGTGCCTCAAGAGCACTGTTATGGAAGTAAGAAAATAAATCTAAGCTCCCTACTGGAGGAGCAAGGACAAACCGGTGTTATACAACAGCTAACAACTGAGGTTACGATACAAACACAGGACTTGGTTTTACTCCAGATTAGTCATGGCTCCCCTATCTGCAGCTGCTGTTTCAACATCTGTGTTATGAGTCAAGCTGCTTCCATTCTGGACAGGATTTCTGACCTTTTCCCCATTAATTTAATCACAAAAGAAATGTTTAAATCCTTATTATGCTAAACTCAGTTTCAGTTACAAATTTCCACAGTTTTTTAGTATAGCGAGTTTTATTGGGTTTTATAGTATAGTGAGCTTTAGTAGTGGGCTTTTATTAGCACTGCTCTGTAGCACTGTCATCCCGTTGTTCATCAATTTGCTCGAGCGGGCACCAGTAACGTCTCCATTGTGAGACTTGTTGTTACTGTTTTTGCCATAGAAATCAACAATTCTTCATTTACACAAATAATAAGTTAATAATAATTTACTATTAAAAATTTAAAATAAATCTGTTGCAGAGGGACCATTTTCTCTCAGGAAATGATTAAGACAAAAATTTGTCAGGAGGTAGAACTTAAATCTAGACCAGAGTGATGTCTTCCATAAAGTGATGTTGGGAAAAGAATTCAGATCAGAGAACAAGTAAAAAAAAATGGTCTTGGGAAGAGAATTCAGGTCAGAGAACAAGTAAAACAAATTCCTGGCCCTTGTCATATTTAAGGAACATAAAGAAGAATCAATGCAAAAAGTGATATATGAAGTGATAGAAGAAAACTAAACAGAAGAAAACATGCAATTAAATTATCTAGAACTTTAGAGGTCAAATTAAGAAATAGATACTTCATTTCAATAGCCTAGAAAGTTATGAATGTTTTAAAGCAAGAAAGGGAAAGCAACTTAATTATTCTTAAAAATAATTGCACTGATTCCCATACAAAAAACACCAACATCTCTCTTACCATAACCCATGTTTGTTGTTTTTTTAAAAAACCTTCTGTTATGACAGTTCTAGAAACTTCCTTCAATACTGTTAGCCTGCTCACTCTCTGGAGTGCAGTTCTCTCTGGTTTGGATTTTGTCCTGCTGCAAACCAAATCCAGTTAAATTACTACGGAGAAATTCCTAGTTGACCAGGAACCAGTTGATGAAAGAGAACATTCCAGAGGACAGTGTTGGTTGGCATTTCCTACCCATTGAGAATTTTGGCAAACCTAAATTTTTAGAGGAAAAGATAAACAATAATTTTGTCTTCAGACAAATACCATTGACCCAGATGTTTTCATCAATGTTAAAATAGGACAATCAGTAGTTGCCATACATAAATGTTTTATTTAAAAAAAATTAAAATGATACAAATGTTCAGGTCAGGGAGATAGTACAGGGGTTAAGGCACTTGTCTAACACATGGCTGGCTCTGGTTCAATCCCCGGCAACTCTTTCTTTTCTCCAGGGATAAGCAATGCCTCCATAAGGAATGGGCAGCAAATATAAGAACTTGACAGAAGGACTGGAATGATAATAGGGTGGATAAAGTTCTTGCCTTGGATGCAGCCATAGTTAGATCCCTGGTACAGTACCTGGACCCTGAGCAACACCAGGAATTATCCTTAAATGAAGAATAACTCCTGAGCATTGCTGGATGTCACCGACCCCTCCCAAATCAAAATATAACTAAATTCACAGAACACTGCAGCTGTAATGTACATCATTTAAGAGCCCTCATCTCAAAAGCTGTCTCAAAATCTTGCAGTAGCAAATAATTCTAGCAAGAACATCAATGTCAACAAAATAGAGCTGGGTTAGTGGAAATGCATTGTGTTATTAGAATTGTAATTTCAGAGATAACGGTAATGATAAAAGAAAACTCATAGGTATTTACGAAAGCAAATTGAGTTCTTATTTACTGGGACTTTTGAGATATTGAAAACTTGTCTCCTAACTGCTGGGGGTTGTTGGAGGTAGTGGTAATAAAAAAAAATTAATATAAAAATTTCACATGGATGGGGCTGGAGGGATAGCACAGTGGGTAGGGCATTTGTCTTGCACGCAGCTGACCCGGGTTTGATTCCCAGCATCCCATATGGTCCCTTGAGCACCACCAGGAGTAATTCCTGAGTGCAGATCCAGGAGTAACCCCTGTGCATCACTGGGTGTGACCCAAAACAAAACAAAGCAAAACAAAAATTTCACATGGAAATAAGACATATTCTAAAACTTAAAAGTACTAAGATTCTGTTCATGAAAACCCATTATTTAAGAAAATACCTAGACTCTGTTTAAGTGGTAGGAGCAGAGGATTTTGTTAAGTTGAAAAATTAATAATACAAAGGGTAAGATCACACTGAATATATTTTAACAAGATGTAAAATGTGTTCAAGGATAACATATTCAGATCTAGCCAACAAAATTTCAAAGCTAGATTATAGTTGAAGGCCAAAAAGGGAAAAGGCGGCTTCCCTTAAAGCCAGAGGGGAGAACTGGGCTGAACAATATGTATAAAGAATTGATGGTTTATATTCTCTGTACAGCAAGTTAATCCTATCAGGAATAAGTATCGATTTAAATTTCACATCTAACTTTCTTAGCTTCTGTCAAATTTAATGAATGTTGATGCAGATATTGATTTCTCTAGCAAAAGGAAATTAACAGGACATTGTCCAATTTTGACCTTTACTTAATGAGCCATGTATACATCAAAAGACTTTTACAACATGTTGTTGATCAACCACAGAGCTTCAAAAGCAGGCTTATATATATATATAAAAAAAAAAAGGGAAAGAAAAAAATCAGTTTTTCAGTGATTCCCCAAACTCATAATTACTGTAGAGACAGAGCTCGATAGAAATGCAAAAGGAGGCAGGTCCCTGGCTATAATCAAGGCAATGAGAAGCCATCAGTGGGTTGCACAATGTGGAAACTGGGATATGTCTACTTATAATTCAAATACCATCTTTTACAAGGCCCTGAGGGGAGTTTATTTAATAGCAATTCTGAATAAAACCTCTGGCTGTGTACCTTTAAGTCTAAAAATAAGTTCTGGTACATGTTTGTTTAAATCTCTGCTACCAGAGAGAGCTTGACTTTAAGTTTGATGACCTTTTGGTTGAAAATTCAGTTCCAGATCATCAAAAAGAAATCACATGGATTTCTGTTGATCTGATGCTTCTAATGATTTTATTTCCTTTTTTGGTTTTTTTTTCCCACAAAGCATGCTTTATCTAGAGGAACAAGATGTAGGTAAATAATCAAATAAATATCTTTATCTTCTGAATAAGTTTTTATAAACTAAATAGGTTAGAGGCAGAGAGCCAAAGTTCTATTTCAGATCATATCTTGCTGATAAATTACAAAATATCTGTATTTTATGCCATCTCACTATAGATTTTTCTATCAAGCTGCTTAAAAGCTATAGCTTTTGCTATCTTGAATATAGTTTTCAATATAAAAATGCATGACAGTGGTATTTCTTGGAATCAGATTTTAGTAGTCCAAAGTGTGTTACTAGTATAGTACTCTGAAAAAGTCCATAACATATACTTTATTGATTTTGAAGTTGTTTGCAACTATCTATTTGACATTTTTTGATATTAATATTATGTAGTTTTCAAAATCAGAACACCCAAGGACAGAGTTCAGAGACATTATGAAACTGGTCAGAGAAAATAGAAATTAAAAGGGTTAAAATGATACCAGAATTAAGTAAACTGGCCATAAAAAATGCAGAGATATACCCAAACTCATTATTGGCTTTTCAGAAATGTTCAGATAACTTCTTTGACTAACTATCAAACAAATTGAAGTACTTTAAAATCTATATAAAAATACAGTAATAAAAGTGCAAGTAGTATATAGTTTTCATCAAATTATATATGTGTATATACGAATAGATGAAAACCACATACTATTTTAACTTTATACATATATAAGTTATATATTATACTATATATGTATAGTATATACAGAGAGTCTCTTGCCCGCATGCCTGACTGTCTTCCCCGGGGCCCCTCGGAGGGGATGGGCTCCAGCTTCCTTCCCCACACTGAGCAGAGCTCCCTGCAGCTGAAGACCACCGGAACCTAGCCACAGCCATGCTCAAGGCCCCTCTCCACACGTTCGGACAGGCCTCATGAATGAAGGTACAGGCAGAGAAACCCAGGTTTGTGTAATCCCATCAACGGCCAACATCCAGAGACTTAAAAGCGGCCGCACGATATCTTCTAACCTACTTCTCCCTCTGGGAGAAAGTAGCAAGTTTCTGAGAGTTTCCTGCCCACATGGGACAGCCTTGCAAGCATCCCATGGTGCATTCATATGCTAAATCCAGTAACAAGCTGGATCTCATTCCCCTGACCCTGAAAGAGCCTCCAGTGTGACGTTGGGAGGGCCGAGCCGAGAGAGACTTCTAAGATCTCAGGGAAAGGACAAATGAAGAGGTTACTGAGCCCGCTGGAGAAATAGACAACTAATGGGATTTCGTGATTTGTGATGTATGTGTATATATATAATTCTAAACCCACGTGGACCAGTCTTTTAGCCTTTTATAAATATTTCTATTATGCTATAATTCTGCCTATAATAAAGTCATGAAAATATGACAACTTTATTAAATGCTTTCAAATATCATCTTTCTAATTTTTACCGTTTTAATCATTACTTGCATGTGGCTTACCTGGGCTCCATTCCTTCATCCCTCTTGGAGAGCAAGCTACCGAGTATCCTGCCCACACGGCAAAGCCTGTAAGCTACCTGTGGCTTATTTGATATGCCAAAAACAGTAACAAGAACTCTCACAATGGAGATGTTACTGGTGCCCGCTGGAGCAAATTGATGAACAACGGGATGACAGTGCCACAAGTGCTAATCATTACTTCTCTTGTATCGCTTGTCATCCTTTTGCTCATCAATTTGCTCCAGCGGGCACCAGTAACGTCTCCATTCGACCCTCGTCCCTTTCATGTGCTAGTGTAGCCCAGTGGCATCTGCTCACTCCAGGAATATGAAGAGCCTCAAAAAAAATAATGAACCTTTTGTTCAAGGTCTTGACAAAGAAGTCTGACCATCTCATAGGTGGGCGGCCATGCATTCTTTTGACGTCCCCTGGAATCCAGTCGATAACAACTCTAGTCCAGCAGCTTCTCCAGATTGTTTTACATGTCTGGCCCACCTGATTTTTGATGGCTTGGCAAATGAGACAGTGTTCCTGATTCTCGATAGTCGATGAAGGTCAGAACTTTGGATTCCTTCTCTCATTTGAGTGTAATGTGATATTCCAAGCATAGCTCTTTTGATTCCTCTTTGGGAGACCCCAAAAGCATTCTTATTCTATTTTCGTAGGGCCCAGATCTCTGAGACGTATGTTAGTGCAGGAAGAACTAACTTATTACTTATTTTTTAATTTGATTTTTAGTCTTTAATCTTTTAAATTAAATGTATCACTGTCACTGTCATCCTGTTGCTTATCAATTTGTTCAAGTGGGCACCAGTAAGGTCTCCATTTTGAGACTTGCTACTGTTTTTGGCATATCGAATATGCCACAGGTAGCTTGCCAGGCTCTGCCATGCAGGCAAGATGCTCTTGGTAGCTTGCCGGGCTTTCTGAGAGGGGCGGATGAATCGAACTCGGGTCGGCCTCGTGCAAGGCAAATGCCCTACCCGCTGTGCTATCACTCCAGTCTAGTCAGTACTTATAAAACCTTGACCAATTTTTATTTTAAAATAGCTTAAAGCTTTGACATGATCTGAGCAGATGTGGTTTAAAACCTCCTCTGTCATCGGACTCCTGAGCACTGCTCTGGTTTCTCTTCAGATTGTACTTTAAATGTATATAAATTTGAAAATAAAATGGAGGAGGGCATTTTTGCAATGTCATTAGCAAACAGATCTCTATAATTTTTTGGGGGGAGCACACTCAGCAGTCGTCATACTAATCCTGATCTGCGCTCTGGAATCACTCCTGATTGGGAGAACTAGGCATATGGGATGCTGGATATTGAATCTAGTTCAGCTGTGTGAAAGACAAATGTCCTACTGAGTAGACTATTGCTCCAGTCCCAGTTCCTATAATTTTGAAGAAGAAAACTTTTAAATAAGAGATTTATAATCAAGATATTGACCCAATTTTAAGGTCAAATCATATGCCATTATATACAGATCAACCCTGCATAAAAATTGTTCAGTTAGTGGCACGAATTCAGATAGAAATAGTATCAGTATTTTTGTCTGTATCTTGAGTTGTATGCCCTTTATATAGATTTCATGACAGTTCCTAAAAAGTAGAATACAAGAGCCCCTCAGGTGGGGTGGGAGGTATTAGGCTGCAGAAACAAATTAGCAAATGAAGTTTATAGTATTTCTCTGCAGAAGACTTAAAAATAAATTAAGACATCATTTAAAAAGATAGTAGAATTTTGACCTCAAGCAGGGTGTGGACCGTTTACTCTTAAGATTTTTTCCAGTTCAGTAAGTATAATATAATTTTTTAAAATGTATAGTAACATTGGGGCCGGAGAGATAGCACAGTGGGTAGGGCGTTTGCCTTGCACGTGGCTGACCCGGGTTCAATCCCCGGCATCCCATATGGTCCCCCAAGCACCGTCAGGAGTAATTACTGAGTCAAAAGCCAGGAGTAACCCCTGAGCATCGCTGGGTGTGACCCAAAAAGCAAAAAAAAAAAAAATGTATAGTAACATATAAAGATCCTTTAAAACCTAAGTGTGTGAGAATGATTTTATTTATTTTTTATTTTTTAAAATTTATTCTTTTATTGAATCACCATGTGGAAAGTTACAAAGCTTTCAGGTTTAAGTTTCAGTTATACAATGCTCGAACACCCATCCCTTCACCAGTGCACATATTCCACCACCAAGAATCACAGTATACCTCACCCCCACGCCCCCCACCTCCTCAGCTCCCCACCCCACTTGTGTAACTGATAAATTCCACTTTACTTTCACTTTACTTTGATTACATTCAATATTTCAACAAAAAACTCGCTATTATTGTTTGGAGTTTCTCCCCACAAAGTCGGACCTACTGAAAAGGAAGCATTTGATAATTTGTTTTCCATTGCTGAGAATAAAGAGATATGAGGTCAGGAGGCCACACTGGCAGCCGCACAGTTTTGTATTTCTGTATTTTAGTATTTTATTAACTAAGTCCAGAGAAATTTCTTCCAGAAATTGCTTCATTGCAAGCTTCTACCCCTCTCAGCTACTTTATATTCCACATGTGAGTGCAATCTTTCTATGTCTGTCTCTTTCTTTCTGAATCATTTCACTCAACATAATACTTTCCATGTTGATCCACTTATATGCAAATTTCATGACTTCATGTTTTCTAACAGTTGCATAGTATTCCATTGTGTATATGTACCAGACTTTCTTTAACCAGTCATCTGTTTGGGGTCACTCTGGTTTTTTCCCTATTGTGGCTATTGTAAACAGTGCTACAATGAACATGAAAATGCAGGTGTCATTTCTAATATACCTTTTTGCCTCTCCAGGATATATTCCCAGGAGTGGTATTGCCGGGTCAAATGGAAGCTCAATTTCTAATTTTTTGAGAAAGGTCCATATTGTTTTCCAAAAGGGCTGAACCAGTCGGCATTCCCACCAGCAGTGAAGGAGAGTCCCTTTCTCCCCATATCCACACCAACACTGGTCACTTTTGGTTTTTGGGATGTGGGCCAGTCTCTGTGGTGTGAGATGATATCTCATTGTTGTTTTGATCTGCAGAGATGATTTTATTTTTATACTAATTATACTTTGTTGTCACAGGCCAGTTCTCGTGGGGAAGTAGAAGCATGGGAAAATATAAGAACATTTTTAGTGCTGAACAAGGTCAGTTTCTTCTTAAGTCTTTAAAAATATTTCATTGAAATGATATATCTTATCCTCATAATAACCCTCATGTAGATGTAAAAATTAAAGTTCAGTCAAACAAGTTTAGAAAAGCATGAATGTTTGTAGAAAAAAAGAAAAAAAACTTTTTTTTTTTTGCTTAGATTTTTGCCTATCTTCTAATGCAAACACGAAATTTTCAAAACTTTGGAGTTGACTTTTGGGCAGTGGTATACAATCATTAAAAATAAGTGCTTTGAGTTATATCCTATCTTTTTTTATTTTTGAAGAAAAAATGCCACAAAAATATGACAAACAGGAAAGACTCATTTTTCCATTTCAATTCTGTCTACTAATTCTATTTATTTTTTCTTAAAAAAATAAAACAAGCTTGTGATTGAAGAAGAAGTATGTAACAAGCGGTTGTGAATTATCTGGGATTTTATCCAGTGGAATTGCAAATCCTCATTCCCAAATTACAGTGACATGAGTTTTCCTATTTGGGTGGTGGTAAGTAAAGGAAGAATACACCACACAACACACATACACACACACACACACACACACACAAGACTGAAAAGAGAGGGGGCAAGGGAGAGAGAAGGGGAGAGAAATTCTGGGGAAACAAACAAAACCAGAAACCATCACTTGAAGGTTACCAGACAGTGAAAAAAGATATTAAAACTAAACAAGAAAAAACCTGGCTTGAAGATATTTGGAAAAAGGCCATTGTAATGGGTAGAACTATTTGCCTCAAAAGATATGTTGAAGTTCCAAATTTCATATCTATGGGTGTGACCTTATTTAGAGATCGCTCCTTGCATATGGAATTCAATTAAGATGATTTTTTTCCTACTGTGTTACCATGTCCTTGAAAGAAGTATCATTGTGGGTAAGGACACAAAGAAATAAGGACCACTGATAACGCGGGCAGAGACTGGAGTGAAAAATCAAGGACTGCCAATGTTTGATCTTAACCACCAGGAGCTATTAACAGGCAAGAAAGGACTGTCCCTCAGAATCCTCTTAGAGAAAACAGCCAGGCTGACAGCTAGAATTTAGACTTCCAGCCTCCAGAACTGTAAGAGAGCAATTTTTTTAAGCCACTCTGTTTAAGGTAATTTGTGTGCCATGCCAGGAAACTAACACAAGAATGATACTGAATTTCCTATAATGCAACTTTTACACTGAGTGTAGTCCTTAGCATTCACTGGGGGAACAAGTTAAATCTAGTAGAAAAACCTCAGCATTGCAAGAGTGATGAATCAGAAACAGAGTTTGAGAGCAACCCCATCCCTTAGAATGTGAAAACATACATTTCAGAATGGACAAGGAAAAAGGGGGCCTCAAATGCCCAGGGTGCCCCATATGCTGCTTAAGTCTGGCTGACCCTCGTATGGCAGATGTGTGATTCAAATATACCCATTGTGCAAGCAGCAAGCAACTCTGCCAGACTGAAGAAAAGAACTTAAATATGAGTTGCCATCACCTGCAAGAGAAATAAAACACAATTTTCAGTTCCAGTTAAGCCAAGTTAACAGCCTGCACAAACAAACACAGAACTCTTTAGGGGAACATAACAGACACCGAGTTCCAATGAAATGTCATTCACAATATACAGAATACCATTCAAAACACCTCGGTGTAAGAAGAAATCAGAACACATAAACCGTTCTATACAGAAAAGAAAATAAATAGATAGCAATATTGTGCGAGATGCTGAAATTCACCAATAAGAGCTATTATTAGTACATTCAGGACTCTAAGAGGGAGAATCTGCTCAAATTGACAGAAGACCTCAGCAGAAAAATAGGAACTATAAAAATAGCATAATGGGAACTGTGGAAGAAAATAGTAACAGTAAAAATATATTTCTTGATGTGATTATCAGTGAAATACAGGGAATATAGTTAGTCTATGAATTTTAAGATAGTTCAACAGAAAAGAAATAAAGAAAAAATGTAAAAGAAAAAAAGAAAGAAAAATAACCATAACATGTAACATCTTGAGAGCTTGTAAGGTGATTCAAAAAAATCTACCTAATCTGTAATTGGAGTGCCACGATGAGAAGCAATAAACAGAAAAATATATATGTTAGAAGAAGCACTATTAATTTAATAAAATTTAATAAAATACATATGAGCAAGTAAAACATCCTACTTTGCCCTTCCCTGATATTAGAGTGAAAACATTTTATCTTTCAACACAGAATATAATGTTCATTCTGAGTTTCTTCATATCTTTCTTCATATCTCTTCATTCTCAGCAATGGAAAACTAATTATCAAATGCTTCCTTTGCAGCAGGGCTGTTTTTTGGGGGGAAACCCCAACAACAATAGTGAGTTTTGTGTTGAAATATGGAATGTAATCAAGGTAAAGAGAAAGTGGAGTGAAATTTATCAGCTACGCAGGCAGGGGTGGGGGGGTGGAGGGATGGGAGGTATACTGGGGTTTTTGGTGGTGGAATATGTGCACTGGTGAAGGAACGGGTGTTCAAGCATTGTATCACTGAGACATAAGCCTGAAAGCTTTGTAACTTTCCACATGGTGATTCAATAAAATAAATATTTAAAAAAAAAAACTGTAAACATTAGGGGACAGAGCAATAGTGCATCATGTAAGATGCATGCCTGGCACTCAGCCATCCAGTTTGATATCCAGCATTCCATATGGTCCCCCAAGCCACCAGGGGTGATCTATGAGCACAGAGTCAGGAGTAATTCTTAGGTATCAGTGGGTGGGGCACAAAAACAAAACAAAACAAAATAAACAACACTGAGGAAAACATATGACTGAAACTGCAATAATTAAAATTTTAAAATAGCAAACTATTGTGACATACTTAGCATTTTTCTATATTAGTGCTTTGAAATATAGCATGTTTTAATTTTTTAAATAAAATTGCTACCTTCTTATCTTGATTACTTGTTTCATTGTGATGTTTTGATCTTATTTTGTTAGCTGAATAACTTTTGTTGCATGAAATGAGTTTAAAAGTTTGCTGTTATGGTCGTCTGTGTTCTGGAAAAAAATATGAAGAGTTATGTTTGTGCCTTAAATATTAGGTTGAACTCAGCAATACAATTATATAGTCCTGAAATTTACTTCTTTGAAAAGGTTTCAATTGCATATCCAGTTCATATAACTAATGTAGGGACACTGATATGATCTATTTCTTTGGTGCATATTTCAGTTAAATTACCCTTTTCATCTGAAGTGCATGCTTTTTTAGTAATATCTGATTATAATTAATACCACCCATTTGATTTTTATTTTTTAACTTCTTCTTTCCACTCCTAATAGTGTTTATTTCACCTTCTTCTTACTTTTTTTTATTAGTCTACATAATTTTGACCATACTGCTGTTTCCATAGAAATAATATCAAATTCCTGCTCTAGCACTGATTTTCTAGACCAACTACTTGACAGGGTTTCTACTGGAATCTCAACAAACACTTAAATTGTTACCATCAGGTAGAGTGAAACTCATATCTAGGATAGGGAGTGAGACAACAAATGTGAGTAGATAACAAGGAGAACAGTTTTAAAGGCATTAGATTGTAGAAATACATAACAGGACTTCATTAGACACAGAAAAGGTGAGAGCTCATCTGTAGAAAGAGGGCATATAGCAGGCAGAGGTCTAGTAGCAATCTCATTACTGGAAGTGGGACATAGAGTTGAGTAAAGCTGATTTCCAGGCAGGTAACTTTTGTTAGACACATGAGAAAATCAATATGTATTTTGGCCTAAGGAAAATGTTCTCAGACCACAGTGTATAGTGAAGAAGAGTAGCTATCTTCTAATTTTATATGTTCTCACATAATATGTTGTACTTAATGACTGACCCTTTCTGTATTCTGCGCGGCAACTATATGTGACGTATGAGAGAGGAGGGAGAAGAGCTCTGTCTTCCCATTTCCTTTCTCTTCTTTCTTCTCATGTGAATCCTGCAGGGATGGAATCAACATTTCATGGTTCTCTGCCAAAGAGTCCTAGCTCCGACTTTACTAAGCCTCAAACCCTCATCTTCCTAGAAATGAAATAATAAAAGTGGTCCAATCAAAAAAAAAAAGAAATAATATCAATTACTTTGGTTTTGTTTTCATTTTTCAAATGGTTGTGTCTATTATTCCCTTCCTATTTCTTAATTTGAATTTAATTGCTCTCCTTTTGCTAGTTTTTAAGGTGTCACCTAAAATAATTGTCTTGAAATTTTTCTTTTCTGATATAAGCATTTAGTTTTACAAATTTCCTTCTAATTACCTTAACTGCAATCCACAAATTTGAATGTTTAATTTTTTTAGTTCAAAATGTTTTCTATTTTCCTTTGTAATATGTACAAGTGTCTCACATGTGTGTATGAATCCATGGATTGTTTTGACATATTTAGGCTTATTATTGTTATTTCTCTAGAATTAAAAAAATAATTTCTTTGATTTTAAGCTGTTTTAATTTACTGATTTCTTAATTGCCAGCAAAATGAAAAAACATGTTAAATATGCTATTATATTTTAAATAAATCTTAATTCGTATTCAGCTACTGTATCATTTACATAAGCTAAATAGGTAAATTGACAATTTTTTTGAAGTTTATGTTCTTACTAACTCTTGCAACTTATTCTATAAATTGCTGAGAATGAATGGTTGAAATTTTATACCCATAGATTTTTCTCTTATCTCATTTTTCTATAATTTATTTAGCATAATTTAAAGCATTTTTATTAGTGGCATATACATTTTGTATTAATATAGTTTCTTTATATTAACCTTTTCATCATATATAATGTACATAATTAAACTTAGTGATATTCCTTTATAGCTTATCTAACTTTTCTGTTATTAATATAATTACTCCAGTATTCTTTTGAAAAATCATTCCGTGCTATCCTCAGCTAAGCCTTCAAATAGCCATCATGAACTAATCTCTTTAAATAATAAATGTCACCTTATATGGCAAATATTTTCCAGCTATAATTAAGAATGTGGAGAAAGGGAGATTATCTTGGATTATTAGAGTGATTCATGAGTGTAATCACACTGATGTGTGTGTGTGGTGTATGTATGTGCGTGTGTGTGTGTGCGCACACGTGTGTGTGCACACTTGTGTGTAGGTGGATGTGTGGGTATGTGTTAAAGAAAGAAAATCACACAGATATAGTCATATTATTGAAGTAAAAAGAATATGGCATCGATGCAGAAAACAGGGTAATGCCACAAATCAATGAATGCTGAGCCTCACCATACGATGAGAGGGGCAAGAAACATATTTCGGTCTAGAATTTGTGGAAGGACAACACTTCTGCTGACATCCAGATTTGGGCTCAGTGATACTGATTTTGAACCTCTGGCCTTAAGAAATACAAGAGAATAATTTTCTGTTGCTTTAGGATACCAAGTTTGTGGCAATTTAACAAAGCAGTCATAGAAAGCTAATATACATGCTTTATATTTGTTCGCTTTATAATCTATTTGCATCTTGAAAAATTATACATGTAAAAAAACCAGGCTGAGAAATAGTACATGGGTTAAGTCACTTGCTTTGCGTGAATCTTATTCTGGTTTGAACCCTGGCACCACAGAAGGTACCCAGAGAACTTCCAGGAGTGGTCCAAGAGCACAGAGCCAGGTGTATGCCCTGAGCACTCCCAAGTGTAGCTCAATCTCTCACCTCTCACACAAATAAAACTTGGATTTCAATTAAATAGCACAGAATGAAGTATTTTGCATTCATCTAACCCTGCCTTTTAAATATGCATGCTACTGAGGATGTTAATGTTTAATATAATTAAATATATAGTTGTATTATATCTACTCTATGCTGTATTTACTTATTCTACTTTCTTCTTTCTCTTATTGGATTCTTGCATGTCTAAATTTTGGATATTTTTCAGTATTCTACTTTCTACTACTTACTTATAAATTATATTGTGTTTCATTGTCCTAAATCAGCTGTTCTAGACATGCAAGTTTTATTACTGAAATTTTTTAGTTTACTTTCAAATAATTATATATCATTTTAAAATTTTATGCTGTTGTACATATATAAAACTATTTCTAGTTTTCTTTTCTGCATTAAAATTGTAGTTTAGATGTTTGCAAAATCCTATTGTTATTCAACTTAATTTATATTTTTGTATTAAACATTAAATTGAATTAAATTTATCCACATCCTTACAATTCTCACATATTTTTAATGCTGCTACTATTTTTATCGCACTTAATTTGGTATTTCTAAATTTTATCTGGATATCATTTTCTTTCAATTGCATGGCTTTCTTTAAAATTATTTTAAAGATAAAACTGCTAGCAATAAATCCTCTCAGTTGTGTTTTTCAAAAAATATTTACTTTGCTCTATCTTATTAAAAATGTCTCCTTGGGTATAAATATATAAGTTAACATATTTTTATTTCTTTATTATATTATTCTATTGTTTTGTCTTAAGATGATGCTATGATGACTATCTTTTAGACTGCTCAAGTAATATCTTTTGCATTTTTTTGGACATCTTTAGATTATCTCTAATTTTTTCTTTTTTTTCCTTTCCTCTTACTTATGTTTAACCACAGTCCTGTAGTTGTTGGAATCTTACTTTACATTTTCAACATTCCATTTTATTTGTGTTGGCGTTATAATTTTTGTGAGGGGAAAACACATCCAGTGGTGCCCAGTGGCCACACTTAGCGTTGTTCAGACTGGCATAAATGATGCCAGTCTTAAACTATCATAACAGTCATAGCCTCATGCAAGGCAAGTATTAATCTCTGTACTATCCTCTCTGGTATTATTTCTATTTTCCTTTATGTTTATGTTTAATTTATCAATCCTTTGTATTTGTAATCATCCATCTCTGATTTTAATTTCTAACATTTACATCTGATTTCCAATTATATTTTCTGATTTTCTCCATCTGATCATGTAACTTGTTTTTTCTGCTATATCATTTAACATGCTATTTATTTTAGTTTCAAAATTCTTTTACAATGCTAAGTTCTGAGTCTGTTTCTATGAATTGTTTTTGCCTTTTGGCAATGATCATTAAAGAAAACAAAGTTTTCCCCTTGACTCTCATTTTTCTTTGTGTTTGTTAAAATAAAGTCTGATTGGATGCTTCTTATGCCTTGTAACATAATAGCAGACTCAGCTTAAGAATATACTTAGACATGGTTATGACTCTTGGTTTGTCGAGCCATTAAGTGTACTTGGTTCAATAATTTGAGAGATAGTTGCACTGTGTTGGTTTCACAGTGTCCTAATGACTTTCATTCTAGCAGAGTTCAAGTTCTTCTGAAGTCTAGAGTGCTACAGAATTTCCTTTTTCCTTTTCACATGATTGAACCACAGATCTTAACAAAGTCTTGATATACACTCTTGGTCTTCCCTTGAGTATATACTTCTATTGACAGTTTTTCCTCCCTCGGGGTGAAGAGCTTATGATAGGTATAAAGAAATGTCTCCCTTGTTCTGTTCTAGCCTTGGTCTTCAGCATGTCATAAGTACCTAATCATCAAGGTCGTTGTTTTCTCAACATTTCTGAACTTTTCTTTTGGCACGAAACTTTTGCATCTTTAAACATAGATAAGCTTTTAATCTTTTGGTATAAAAGACATTGATATCAGGTATCTTGACTTTCTTTATCATTTATATGAACACCAAGTAGGAGTCGATGAATACAGGCTGGTAAGTGGGTACAAAATTCCTTTTAAAACATGCTACTAGGGGCTGGAGCGATAGCACAGCGGGTACGGCATTCGCCTTGCACACAGCTGACCCGAGTTCGATTCCCAGCATCCCATATGGTCCCTTGAGCACCGCCAGGAGTAATTCCTGAGTGCAGAGCCAGAAATAATCCCTGTGCATCGCCAGGTGTGACTCCAAAAAAAAGAAAAACCTAAAAGCTTTGTAACTGCTCTCACGATGACTCAATAAATAAATTTATAACAAAAAAAAAGAAAACGTGCTACTAGGAATTTTTTTTTAAATTTTTTATTGAATCACCATGTGGATAGTTACAGAGCTTTCAGGCTTAAGTCTCAGTTATACAATGCTCAACACCCATCCCTTCACCAGTGCACATATTCCACCACCAGGAAACTCAGTATGCCTCCCCCCAGTCTCCGCCCTGCCTTTGTAGCTGATAGATTTCATTTTACTTTGATTACATTCAATATTTCAACAAAAAACTCAACTCACTATTATTGTTTGGGGTTTCCCCCCCAAAGTCAGACCTGTTGTAAAGGAACCATTTGATAATTTGTTTTCCATTGCTGACAATTTAGAGATATGAGGTCTTATTTTAGTAACTAAGTCCAGGGAAATTTCTGCCAGGAATTGCATCACTGCAAGCTTGTACCTCCCTTTTGTGGTAAAAAAAGGAAAAGCCAAGAGAGAAAAACCCTTCCCCTCCTGGTGCGGCATGGGGCAGTGGCTCAGTTCACAGTCTAGAGACGTTTCTACAAGAAGCTGCTGGTGCCCAAAGTAGTTTAGCTGGCCTCTGGGATCATGCTCATGCAGGAGCGCAAAGGCTACTAGGAATCTTAACGAGTAGATAGCTCAAATTTATTTCACACTGGGATCTAGGTTTGCAACAGCCTCTACCTGGAACTTCTCTATTAATTTTCACAGAGAAAGTTAAATTGAATATAAATGGTAATGTGAATGTAATTTTATCATTAGATAATACATTAGTTATACTCGTCTTTAATAATTATCTCATTTGTATTTATGTTTGTCCATTTTAATGGCATCTTTCTCATCTTATTCTTGCTAAAGATAAAAATATTCATGGAATCTTTCTACTGTAGGACTTTACAACGGTTTAGAATTTAGTTTAACTGTTTGCACTGTCATTGCATATTAATGCTCAACATTTTCAATGTTTTAAAATTTAGTATGAGTGATATTCTCAAGGACTGGAGCAATAGCACAGCGGGTAGGGCATTTGCCTTTCACGGAACCGACCCAGGTTCAATACCTCTGTCCCTCTTGGAAAGCCCGGCAATTTACTGAAAGTATTCCGCCTACACCGCCTACACGGCAGAGCCTGGCAAGCTACCCATGACGTATTCAATATGCCAAAACCAGTAACAAGTCTCACAATGGAAACATTACTAGCGCCCACTCACGCAAATGAACAATGGGACTACAGTGCTACAGTGCTACAGTGATATTCTCATAGTTTCCTCTGTACTTCGTATAAGTTAAATACAAATAACATTTTAACATGTACATTAAAACACACTTTTGTTTGCTTACTTTAAAATAACTCATGTTCATCATTAAAGATACCCTTAAAATATCACAATCTGCATAAAACATACACTGTTCATTTTAGGAGAGCAACAGATAGCTCAAATTTATTTCACAGTGAGATCTTGGTTTGCCACAACCTCTACCTGGAATTTTTTCTATTTATTTTCACAGAAAATGTTAAATTGAATATAAATGGTAACGTGAATGTAATTTCATCATTGGATAATACATTTGATTGCTTTTATCATAAATGTGCTAAAAATAAGATCCAAGGTTTTGGTACTTAGAAGGGATTAAGCCGGATTAGTATCACTTCTTACAGAATTTGCTATAAAGTCAAGACTCATTATCCCTAGGTGTGCTATAAGTTCAACAGTTTTATTGAGTGTATTAGTAGGAATAGAGTTTAGTTCAATTAAATGATGCTTTGCCTAGCTATTTAATTAGTTGTATATTGGATTCAGTTATTTTCTCTTAGGATAAAGTGAATTGGGAAATATCACAGAAATTGTGATTATCAGAAAATAAAATAAGAAATTTTGCTAAAAAATCCAAATTTATAATTTCACTTGTAAAAGAAAAAAAGAGAAGGAAAACTTAAGAAAAGTTATGTGTTCTATCTTTTTGAATTATTTTATTTTTATTGTTTTAAAATTCGGGGGTTGTGGCCACATCAGGCAGTATTGACTTAATAGTACATTCTTTTTGAAGACTTCAACCCTGACACAGATCTTTACCACAATACACACACACATATACATAATATATATATGTATATATATATATTTCATCATTATCATCCCGTTGATCGTTGAATTTCTCGAGCGGTCTCAGTAAAGTCTCCACTCATCCTAGTCCTGAGATTTTAGAAGCCTCTCTTTTCTTGACCTTCCCAACAATGCTGCAATGGAGACTCTTTCAGGGTCAGGGGAATGAGACCCAGCATTTTTACTGGTTTTGGCATGTGAATACACTATGGAGAGTTTGTGAGGCTCTACCAAGGGCAGGAAACTCTCGGTAGCTTTCCAGGTTCTCCCAGAGGGAGAACTAGGCTAGAAAATGTCTGGAGCTTGCTTTTAAGTCTCTGGATGTTGGCCGTTGACAGGATTACACGGTGCTGGGGACAGTCCCTGGGTGTGATTGCCTAGCTACTGGAAAATGGGAAATCTGGGCGGAAGAGGCCCAGTCCCAATCCGAGCAGGCTTGGAGGTCTCAGCGCCAGGTCCCACACACCTGGGTTCCTCTGCCAGTTCCTTCATGCGTGAGGCTCGTCCGAATGTGTGGAGAGGGGCCCTGAGCATGGCTGTGGTTAAGCTCCGGAGGTCTTAGGCTACAGGAGCTCTGCTTAGGGTGGGGAGGGAAGCTGGAGCCCATCCCCTCCAAGGGGCCCTGGGGAAGACAGCTAGGTGCATGGGCAAGATATATATATATATACATATATATACATATATATACATACATGTATATATGTATATATACCACTATATATAGAGTAGTAAATAAATAAATATACATATATAGCCATAAATATATTTTATGTTTAATTTTGGAAACTACAGAGAATGCCATGTAGATTAATAATTTCAGTAGTGTGTGGATTTTAGACAAGGACCTACATCATGTTGCTCATCGATTTGTTCGAGCGGGCACCAGTAACGTCTCTCATTGAGATACTTATTGTTACTGTTTTTGGCATATCCAATAGTGTTCAAAGCAGGCCCGAGCCACCTGGATACTGAAGCTAGGAATTTTAGACAAAAGGCATTTTATTTACTAAACAGAAATTCTACTCCAAATGAATGTGGATCTAGAATGTATTTTCCCAGATTTCCTTCCTTACATCTCTGGACTTCACCAAGGCAGTATAACCAGAACTCAAGAACTATTTTTTCCAGATTCATAGATTTCTGCCTCAGGCATCTGAGTGACTTAAAGTTAAGCTTGGAAGTTGTCACTGCTAATACTTCCTCAAAATTTTTTTGTTTGTTTTTAAGTAAATCATTGTGAGATATCAAGTGGGCTTTAAAAGTCTATCAACTCTTGCTCAAGAACAGATTTATGGATAAAGAAATTATGGTACATCTACGCAGTGGAATACTACACAGCCATTAGGAAAAATGACGTCATGAAATTTGTCTATAAATAGATAGACTTGGAGACTATCACGCTGAATGAAAAGAGTTGGAAGGAGAGAGACAGATAGAGAATGACCAAATTCATTTGTGGGATATGAAAAATAAAAAGCATGACACAGTCCCTCTGCTCCTTAAAGACTATGATCCAGGAAGTCTACTTACTCATTTTGGCACCCAGCAGCTTCTTATAGAAATGCATCTAGGCTGTGAACTGAGCTAAAATAACAAATCCAAAACCATGCAACCACAAGGTCATATAATCTTCATTCTCAGCAATGGAAAACAAATTATCAAAAGATGCCTTTTCAGCAGGTTTGAGTGTTGGGGGAAAATTCCAAATAATAATAGTGAGTTCTCTGTTGAAATATTGGCTGTATTCAAAGTATAGAGAGAATAAAGTGAAGATCATTAGCCACTCAGGTCGGGGGTGTGTGGGAGGGGGGTATATTGGGGTTCTTGGTGGGGGAACATGTGTACTGGTGACGGGATGGAGGTTTGATCATTATATGACTGAGACTTAAGCTTGAAAGCTTTGTAACTTTTGTTATGATGATTCAATAAAATAAAAATTTTTTAAAAAGGCCCACAGTATGAAACTAATATACAAGGACAGGGAAAACAGGCCAGGAGGACTTGTCAATGGTGGGTCAATGGTATGGGAAGCTAGTTAAGATAGAGAAGGGTCCATTATGACAATATTAGTTGAAAATGGCCACTCTGGACAAGAACTGAGTGTTGAAAGCAGGTACAAGAATATACATGATCACCTTTCAGCATCTGTATCACAAATCATAATACCTAAGATGAGTGAGTGAATGAGTGAGTGAGTGAGTGAGTGAGTGAGTGAGTGAGTGAGTGAGTGAGTGAGTGACAGACAGACAGACAGACAGACAGACGTGCCTGCCATAGAGGCAAGCTGGGATAGGGAGGTGTTTGGATGGGGTGGGAGGGAATCTGGAGACACTGGCGCTGGGAAATTACACTGGTGAAGCGATGAGTGCTAGAACATTGTATGACTGAAATGCCATCATGAACAATTTTGTAATGCTCTATCTCACGGTGTTTAATAAAATTTTGAAAAAACTAAAAGTCTACCAACTCTTAAATATTCCAGTATTTTACCCCTTCTGTTATTTATATATTAGCAACCTCCCTGAAATAAACCACAGGAGACCAAGATATGCAATATTTTACCAAAAGCATTTTATGTTTCCCTCACTCTCCCATATTAAAATAACACCTTTCCTACTTTTTCCCACTAATCTATAAACAAGAAACTTCCAGCAAGAATGCTTGAACATAAGACTCGATGCCCTAAAAGTGACTGAGTGTGGTCGTTCTAGAAATATTGCCTCTTCTGTTATGCTGTTTGTGTGTTGGGTTCCTGGCAGCATAATCTTGGCATTAGAGTAAAAGAATTCCATGTATAGAGTATTTTTGTCAGGAATTATCAGTGCCAGGCATGGTTTTAAGTTACATTTTAACAGTGGGGTGGGGAGACTCTGCCCCAGATGGTGGATGTAAAATGTGCCATAAATTTTAATGAAGCAAATAAGTCACTAATAACCCTACTGCTCACTCAGCTACGTTTGGGGCCAATCTTAATAAAGGAAAATTAAAAAGGCACATGCAGCCCTTAAACAAGTGCCTAAGAAGCCTAATATGATTTATTAATTCAGCTATTCACACTCTGATGGCACAGCCCCTGGTCATCTGCTCAAGTACAGCTGCTTCATGTAAAAATAAATAAATAAAGAAATAAGTTTATTGACCACCAGATGTCCCAGCCTGTTATGTATGATGGGAGATTTCAGGTCACCCTCAGTTCAAGCAGATTTCCTAAATATGCATGTTTTGTTACCAACACTACCTAGGAAATCAGACTTGGGTGAGTGCATGCATGTGTGAGTGTGTATGCGTGAGTTTGTGTGTGTGTGTGTGTGTGTGTGCAGGATAGAGGGACAGAGACAGAGAAAGAGAGAACAAGAGAGAAAATAAAGATAACTTCATGGCTTGGGGATTTTAGAGTAAATCAATTCATATATTGCGCACATTTTTCTTAGTCCATCTTATTCCTAATTTTCAGGAAAAAAAATGAGTAGACAAAGAATTTCCTCATTTTTGTCACATTGAATTTGAGAGAGAATCACCTCAAATGTTCAGCTATCTCAAGACAGTCATTATCATAAAAGCTAGGACAGACCTTAATATGATAGTCCATAAAGTTTTGCCTCTTCCAATAAAATATTTTCATATGTCAATATGTTCCAGTTACACTAAAATAACCTAAAGTTTTGTGATATGTAGAATTGCTCATTTTTGAACCACTTTGAGACAGATTAGTGCCCATCCAGAAAATCCTGGTCATTATTGCCAGCTCTATACAATTTGGCCACTTATATAAGTAACATAAAATTATGTAGGCAGTAAGATTTAGCCAAATTTAATGAAAGGGAGAGCTCAAATACATAAATATGTTTAAATGGTTTTTTCAATGTAACTTGAAGTTGAAAAAGTAATGGAAAATTATTGGTTATATACCAAGAAGCTTTAATAGCATCTTTGGTTTATAAGAGGATATTTTTCAGCCCGTATAACAACTTTGTCCTCTGGAACTTTAAGTGTTGTGTTTCATATTTCTGTCAGGCTTATTATTGATTACACTAACCCTCAGGCTGAAAAAAAAAGGAATTTCTATTGTTTGGTAATTATTCTGTATATTCAGGAAAAAAAGTAAGTTATTTATAGTCATTTTACATTCTCCAGTCTCTCCAAACTTTCCCCCTTAAAACCTTTGAGCTAAATTTCACCAAAGCACACACAGGCTAGGGTCTTTTCATTTCAAAACTATTTAAAGATTTAAAGAGCACCATTTTTTATTGTTTCTGGGTAGCAAGCCGTTGAAAATTCTGAACATACAATGGTTTTCATAAAAAGCTTCAATCACTGCAATGGCAAAGGATGCCAGCCTGAAGTGCACGCTGTATTTTTAATGTTAAAGGGGCTCACAGAATTTATTTTAAAACTGCATCGCTAAAATTAACTTTATCTGAAAGGTAAGCAGGAGATGAAAGTCTTGCTCCAGAGAAAGCACTCCTCTTTTGAGGCGTGAAACTCCCCAGTCCACACGTAAATAGCAGATGACCAAATGACCTGAGCCGGTCATTTTCTTGCCTCCGGAAGGGAGGAGTGCAGTGCTTTTTCAAATAAAACTGAAAAGCCCCATATCCCAGAAGATCAAGCTGCTCAAGCCAGAAACTTAAAACAAAGGCTTCGACATCTGAATTTGGGACCAGGTGAGACAGCCCCGTGGGATTGGAGCAGAGATGGATTCAGGGAGGGCTGGTGAAGAGTTCTCAACCCTTCCCTTTAGACGTGTTTAATTAGCCTGTTGTGTTTGTTTGGTAGATTTGGATACAAGTGTAGTGGTGTGGGGGGAAGGGGGAAAGAATATTGAAAAAAAAAAAAAAAGGTCTTTCATGTCTTTTTATCAGTCGTCTCCCCAAAGCCAAGGCAGGTGTCCGTGGGATTAAACATAATTACAAAGTGAGAGGGAGTGAGAAGGCAGCTAGATAATAATTCCCGGCAGGGCTGGAATTTCAGAGCAGGGGCAGGTGCTGAGGGAGGCCCTATCTCCCGACGCATTGAGTCACGAGGTTGTGCAGAGGCCTACATATTCATCCTTTCAACGGGAGGGCACTGCCGCCTGCCAGGACAAAGACAGGCTCTTCGGATCCATGCCAGGGTGGCCGGCCCCGGGTACCATGGCTACAGGGGTAAGCAGAATCTGCTCCTCACTGCCGCCTTTGTCGGTTGGCAGGCGCAGGGAACAAAGTGCCACTTCTTACCATTGTACGGGCACATGCATAATCATCCTCCCTTTGGCTTATCATCATGAATTAGCAATTACTCTATTATTAAACCGGACGAGCAGCAGCAGGTGACAAAGCACCGCCACCTCCAGCTTGTATTTCTGAAGCCCTTCATTTACTTCTTTTTTTTTTCTCTCTTTTTTTGGGGTTTGGGATTGACCTCTTCGGAGAGTGTATTCCTATTGTGCAGGAAATTCTATGATCCCACAGAGAGAGAGAGAGAGAGAAAAAAAAAAGAGGTTTTCTTTCTCAGTTTGGATGGTCTGACCCATGGTTTAACTGGAGAGGGGAAGAAAGCGCTAAGAGAAAGATGGACAAAAAGGGCCCTTCTTCGGCTCCCGGAACACCTGGCCTGCACAAAGAGCCCAGAAACCCCCAGCTCTCACCCACCCACTGTGCCAAGCAGCTCCGCACCACAGACTGCCTCCTCCAAGCTGCTAAGGGCTGTCTGGACTCTTCATTTAAGATCCATTATGTACTGGAACTTTTCAGATAATGCCACTTTGTATGGCCTTGTACCCACAGTTCTCTGGCCCTTAGAGAAAAAGACAGTCCGACTGGGTTATTCCAGCTCCTTGACCCCAGGCTTTCTAATCTCAGTGAATAGCGAAGCATTTTAATAGCAGCCGATAAATTATTTCAACGTGTCTTAGAAGAAGGAGGTCCTTTCTGTAGAACTCTGAAAAGAAGAGAGCCCTATTTTTGAAGCTGGGCTCCAATTGTTTTGTTGTTGTCGTTGTTGTTGTTGTTGTTGTCGTTGTTGTTGTTTAGACCTTGGAGGAACACTGGAGTGTCAGCATTCCTAGTGGAATTAATAATTCAAAGAGAATAATGTTGATTTTTTTCCTTTGTAAGGTTTGGCAGTGCTGGAGATAAAGCTGATTTCTCACTAGGGTGGTTAGTAGAGAAAAATGGGGTGGCAGAAGAAATTGGTAGAGGGGTCTTTATAGTGGTGGGATGGTCCTGGAATTTTGGTGGTGGTCACACAGTAGATCCCATTGTGGTATTAAACTGTTTCATTACATATATGCACATATGCACACATATAAAACTGTTATTACAACTTTATAATACGAAAAACTAGTGACAAATCAAATTTAATATCGTGACAACTGTAAACGGGGAAAATGAAAAGTTATGTTTTCCAACACGATAGTAGTTTTTACCTACAAAATAGAGATATACAAGCAAAATATGACTTTTATTATTTTACATCCTGTCAACTAGTGAAAAATTGATATTTTTGATGTGTAAATGTATGCATTAAAAATTAATGGATGATTCTCAAGTTTTATAATTATAGATTTTAGGTGAGTGCCTACTTGAAGGTTTTATATCTCTTCATATGATAACAGTGTCTGGCTATTCTAAACTCAATAGTAACATGCCAATAATGTCAGGACTTAAGAGTGTGATTGAGCATAGATACTTTAGACACCAGGAAGTAAACTCTTATTATTAGTACTTTGACATGTCACAATAAGTAAAAGCATGCTAGGGAAACTAGAAACTCTTTGGAGGTTTAAGGAGGTTTTTTTTTAAGAGCAATAAATCAGAGTATACCTTTTGAGGCAGCTCCTTCTGAGAACAGAGAAAATTAAGGGCATCTTTGTCCTCCAAAAACAATAAACTTAGAGGAGAACCAAAAAAGCACAGTTTGGAAACTGTTGAGAGTACTGATTCTATTTATGGACAATAATTTAACATCAGTGGGAAACAACAGGGACACAGGAGATTATAGCCAGAAAATGGCAAGCGAGCTTTTGGGAAATTTTGTATAAAGAGTCTAAGAAAGGCAATGTGCAATAAAATTCAAATTAGAAATAAAATAAAGATTACTCAAACAGACTACTTGGAGCTCTATAAGAAAATGAGCATCTTTGTGGAGGGTCTCTTGAGTATTTTGTTTGAGGCAGCATTTTCATAAATAAGGAGAGGGCTTCTGCTCTTACAGTAAGACCATCTCTGGGACCAAGACAAGAATCTCTGAGGCCAAGTAATATCAGCCATGAAGAGAAGAAGGAAACCATAAAGGAGTGTTGAACTGTGCCATGCTCATGAAAATACCAGTACAATGCCTGGAGAAATCCTATGGACTTCTTGAGTAGTAAAAGAAAAAAAAAAGAATAAATCTGGTACAAGGGGCTATCTACTACAAAGATTCTTTCAGGAAGGATGAGTTTAATATTCCAGACATCAATCTAAAGGGCTGGAAGGCAGAGAAGACTTCTTGTTAAAATTTTTATTATTGATTATATCTGAATTGTACCTGCAACATTTTTCCTGATAGTTGAGTTGCACACCAGTCTTGAGAGCTTAATAAATTGAAATGCTGAGATATCTGTTAGTTCCTAATAAGCCTTAGGTTACATAGTTTTCATTTCTAGAATCTTACTTAAAAATAGGGACAGGGCTAGAGTGTTGGTACAGTGGGTAGGGCATTTTCCTTGCACACAATCAACCTGGGTTTGAGTCCCGGTACCATTCAGGAGTGATCCCTGAGCATAGAGCCAGGAGTAATCCCTGAGCACCACTGTATGTGGTCTCACAATCAAAAATATAAAAATTAAATAAAGTGAAAGATGAGACAAATAACTGAACAGAAACTTTACCAAAGAAGGGAAATCAATGACCTGCAGGCAGATGCAAAACTATTCATCATCACTTATTATTAGGAAAACTGAAGTATCACTGTATTACTGTCATCCCATTGCTCATCTATTTGCTCAAGCGGGCACCAGTAACGTCTCCATTGTGAGACTTCTTGTTACTGTTTTTGGCGTATCGAATACAACACGGGGAGCTTGTCAGGCTCTCCCATGCGAGCAAGATACTCTCGGTAGCTTGCCAGGCTGTCGGAGAGGGGCAGAGGAATCGAGCCCAAGTTGGCCGCATGCAAGGCAAAAATGACAAATATCATCTTACATCTAACTGAATGGTCTATGTCAATAAAATCAGCAACTGTATTGGTAATGATTTGGAGATAAAAGAATCCTCTTACACTTTTTGGCAAGAATGCAAATTGCTTTAGCATCTATGAAAAAAAAAGTAAGGGGATTTCTCAAAGAAATAAATCGGTTCATACAATCTGGTAATTCTTCTCGTAGGTCTCTGAAAAAAATAATAACATTAAGTATGATATTTCCAAATTCTACAACACTCATATAGTAGTAATACACCAGATCGGATGGGAATATAACATAGAAATAAATCCATTTCAACTAAAAAAAAAAAACATTAACACAAAAGACTTAATTTGCAAAACAGCTCAGTAAAATTAATGCCCCCGTGATGAGATCCAACAAGTTTCAAAAATTTTATTCTACTGACATATTTTTCCATCATTCTGCTGGCCACTTAGTGCTAACAAGCAATATAAAATAAATTACTGTGAACCTGCTAAGGAGGCAAACTTAAGGGATGGTTGGAAAAATGGAGATTATGGTGGAGGAAGGTGACAGTCATGATGGCATTGGTATTGGAATATTGAATGCCTGCAACAAGTCATCATGAACAACTTTGTAAATCACAGTGTTTAAATAAAGTAGGAAAAATGACAAAAAAAGAAATCCGTTATTTGAAAGATTTATAAGAAATTGAGAATTGAATATTCATTTTTTTCAGTCTTCTTTGTTATTTTCAAGTTCTGATGTTTTGTTGCTATACTTTCAATTGATGAAAACTTTGCTTTTCTTGAAAAAATAACATCAGAAACATTATTCTCAAATTTATAAAAACACAACCAATTTTTCTATTGCACCAGAGGTTTGGAAGCAGCCATGTAACTTTTCAATTCTAAATATGGCCTGGATTCTCCTGATTTTGACCAACCTAATTGATCCTGGCTTTCTGACTTGTACTTGGCCTTCTATGACTCTTCATGAGTATTAAACATCTATTGTATCTTCCAGGTTTATCCACATCTATAGTGTAATTTGCTTGAATTTGTATCGGCTATTCTTTTTTGTAAGAGACTTTATTTTGACCTGTGAGAAGGATTCAAAATTTTTGAGTATAATATTTTATATACATATATGTCTATATATTTAGACTGGTATAAATAGACTGGGCTAGGGCAATAGCACAGTGGGTAGGGCGTTTGCCTTGCATGCAGCTGACCCGAGTTCAATTCCTCTGCCTCTCTTGGAAAGCCTGGCAAGCTACCCGTGGCATATTTGATATGCCAAAAACAGTAACAACTCTCTCAATGGAGACATTACTGGTGCCTACTCGAGTAAATCGGTGAGCAATGAGATGATGCGATACAGTGATACATGTCTATACACACATATATTTGTATTATAACTAAATAATACATTTAGTTATATTGTAAAAATATTTGTATTCACATATATTTTCATATATAGTTTTATATTCACATGTATAGCTATGTAACTTTCCTCTCCTTTTCTTTCATTTTCCTTTCTTCATTTTTCTTTTTTCTTTCAATCTCTCTCTTCCTTTTTCTTTCTCTTCTCTCTTTCTTTCATCTTTCTCTTTTTTCTTTCTCTCTTCCTCGTTTTCTCTCTTTCTTTCCTTTACTTTCCATACCTGGCAGTGCTAACATCTTACACCTTTATACATATGTATGTATGTATATCTCTATCTATATAATATGTACATATCTGTTCATATAAATACATATGTGTGTATATATATTTAGAAGATGTTAAGGAACTTCTACCTATTTTTTCATTACATACTTATAGACACACTAAACAACATAAAACAACAATGCATACACAAACTAAGATTATTAATTATGTGACAATGATGGTAATAGAAGTGATTAAGTAGTTATCAATAATTACACTGGACTAGGCAATAATTAATAGTTCTAGGCCGCCTGGATGTTAGATCATAGTGTACTTGTCATATACACCTAACTTTCTTATTCTCATTCTCATTCTCATTGTCATTGTCATTCTCATTCTCATTCTCATTCTCATTCTCAGAGTTTGTCAACAAGATGGACCTTTGAGAGGAGAGAGTCATAAAAGAGCCTGTTTCATGCAATCCACATATTTGTCCACATACAGCAACACATATTTATCTGGTTATATTTGAAAAGTTCTCTAAATTCTTTTAATCCCCATCACTTTCATAGTTACATCAGCCCTATTTAATTTATTCTTCATTTTCCTCTCTTCACAATAATTTTGCTTTATTTTTCTCATCCCTGTCCTTCCACAAACTCAATTTAATATTCTGTCCCTTGGAGCTGAGACTAGCTGAGGCACATGGGGTAGAATTTGTAATCTAAAGTATAAATTCACATCTTAAAAAGCATACATGTATTCAAGATCTTTTATTTTCCATGTATAAGACAATGAAGAAAGACATATATTCTTCAATTACACAAAAGAGAAATTTAAAATTACAAACTATATTGAGCAATTTGGGTATTTTGTGGGAAAATACATTTTTTTAAAAAATCACCCTATACAGCTCATTAAAAAAATAATCACTCCTTTTGGGAACTCTTATACTAGAAAAGTCAAGCAAAGGGAACCATAAAAGAGCAGGAGGGTTTGTGGTTGTTTTTCTTTTGGGGGCCACACCCAGCAATGCTCAGGGATTACTCCTAGCTCTGCACTCAGGAATTACTCCTGGCAGTAGCAGTGCTCTGGAAACTATATGTGATGCCAAGGATTGAATATGGGTTGGCCACATACAAGGCAAGTGCCCTACCCACTATACTATCACTCTGGCACTGAAAGAGCTGTTTTTAATGAGCAGCATTCTTGAAAGAACTGCAGAGCTCTCTAAGATGGAACTGTTGAGGGATTTCCCTGCTCCACTACCATGCAACTGAGATCCAGATTAAATTTCAAGCACAGAGATAAAACATAATTATTCCATAATGGGGAAGGCAATCGATCATTTAAGTAAGTGTGCAAAGGTAAAACTTAGTTCTGAGGTTTTCTGAACAACAATCACAGTTTCCTGTCATTGTGCTAGTTAGTCTGGGATGATTGCTTCATCTTCATACTGCAAGCTAGAAGTAGTGTGGCAGATCAGAATGAAAAAGAAAATGCGGTGCTGGAGCGATAGCACAGCAGGTAGGGCGCTTGCCTTGCACGTGGCCAACCCGGGTTTGATCCACAGCATCCCTTATGGTCCTCTGAGAACCGCCAGGGGTAATTCCTGAGTGCAGAGCCAGGAGTGACCCCTGTGCATCGCCGGGTATGACCCAAAATATAAAAAAAAAAAAAAAGAAAATTCAGGAGGTAAATGAGTATGCAAAACCCTGGAGAATGCATCATTTTATTTTCTCTATTAATCATTTTTTTTTATTTTTAAGAAAACTATGATGTAGAATCATCGATGGCTGAAAGATCCTGTTTTAGTTGAAGTCACCAAAAAGTTGTGGTTCAACTAGAAAAGCTTTCTTTTAAAATATATTATGAAGGGATCATTCCCCCACACACACCTTCTTCAAGTCTTTCTGCACCAACCCCATGCCTGCTTTCATGGCATGTCTTGATCAATTTGGTTTTGTATGAGTTTTGTTTTTTTTTGTTTGTTGGACTATACGCAACTATTCAAGGGACCACATGAGTGCTGGGGAGAGAATCCACATCCATTGCATGCAAGGCAAGCACCTGAGTGGCTGAACTATCTGGGCCCATTTGTCTCTGTTTGGAATAACTCACCCAGTTGTGCTTGAGAACTCCTCTTGGCTTTAATCTTGGCTCTGGCTACCGCTCTGAACCAGGTTTCTAAATGAAAACAAGAGCTCATTCCACTGAGCTATCTCTAGCTCTACTAATCTGTTCTTTTGTTTTGTTTTGTTTTGGTTTGGTTTGGTTTTGGTTTGGGGGCCACATCTGGTAGAGTCAGGGCTTATTCTTAACTTTGTACTCAGGGATTACTCCTGAGTTTGAGGTTTGGGGACCATATGGGGTACAGGAAATTGAACCTGGGTCAGTTACATAGAAGGAAAATGTCCTACCCAGTTTTCCATTGTTCTAGCCATCAATTTGTTCTATCTGGTATTATGGTTTAAAGAGTTCAATGAATAAGCAAACATTTAACATGCATCTTATTTTGCCTAATGACTCTGTATAACTGTGATTGTATTTGGGTTTTATCTATCAATGTAATGTTCAAAAACAGCTTATGTTTTTCTAGACATATTAGATTTTCTCATACTTATGGTAATGAAACTAGAAGTGTCTGTGAAGCATATGAGAATATGAATTAGGTTTGATTCTTTAGGAGATCAATGTGTTTCTTTCTATTACTTGTAGATGTCCACTGCACACTCTGTTATAGAGTCGCATTAATATGCAGCCCCAATATTTATCAAAAAATGAACATGATGCAGTTTAAACACATTCTGACATTGAGAGATAAAGGTATGAAGCATATTCTCCTAAGATTCTATTATTAATAATTATCAACAGTTTATTCTACAAAAAGAGAACATACATATTATTCTCACATATATATATCATCATATATAAGAAATACACACACAGATCACATGGCTTTCTCTCCCAGAAGGGAGCAACATGACGCCTGCCATAGCAATGCCATTGGACCCCACGCCAGGCTGTTTCACTAGGGGCATCCCAGAGGGGAGCGGGTGAGAGCCCTCCCCGCCGCAAGGGACCCAGCCCCAGCAGCCCAAAACCTCCACAACCCAACCACCGCCATGTTCAAGGGCACTCCCCACAAGCTCAGGCCGAGCCTCACCCACAGTTGAACCTATTCCTGGACACATCATAAGACACTCCCTACCCATTCTCCAAGAGTACCACACCACATTTGATGGGGTTCAAGTAGTAGGCGCCCAATCATAGAGGGAAATATATATATATATATATGTACACATGTACAGATATATATATATGAATGTTCACATCACTCAACCTTTAACAACATGTTAGTGATATCCTAAAGAAGATCTTAATGGTCCCTGCCAAAATAGAAAAATCTTCACACTATTTCTTCTCTGAATACTTTTTTGCAGCATTTTCAGCAGTTTTTCAAAGCAAACAATACAAGTTATATTATTTCGGTTGCGCTTAGGACAGGGAATTGGGGCTTGAAATGAAAATATCCCAAATATAGTGGTGGGAAGGTGTAATGGTGATGGGATTGGTGTTTGAATATTAAATGTAATCAAATGTTGTGAACTACCTTATAAAATAAAAAAAAATATTAAAAAACTAGAAATAAATAAATCAATCTCTGAAAATTTTATTAGAAAATTTCTCCAGTTAGAATTTCTATATCCAAGAATTGGATAAATTAAATCCAAGAATTAAGGTAAATTAAATATATGTCCTTAAGAAACTCAAAAAACTATTTCTTCTATATCATTGTCAAGAAACTATTAGAAAATTAACTTCATCAAATGCAGGAGTAAGAAAGAAGAAGAGAGGATTTAGGATAGAAGACCTTTATCACATTACTGTAGGATTGGAAAACAATCATCCTGTATGTTACAGGTCAAAAGACTGTAAAATTCCAGAAGGAGGAAGGAAAAAGAGGGGGCCTGACTGGAATGCTTTTACATTTTTTTTTTTTTGCTTTTCGGGTCATACCCAGAGATGCACAGGGGTCACTCCTGGCTCTGCACTCAGGAATTACTCCTGGGGGTGCTCAGGGGACCATATGGGATGTTGGGAATTGAAACCAGGTCGGCTGCGTGCAAGGCAAATGCCCTACCCGCTGTGCTATCACTCCAGCCCTGCTTTTACATTTTTATCACATTGAAAATGCTTGTCAGAAGAGGAGGAAGAGGAATACACTGGTGATGGTGTCCTGTTGGAAATTTGTGCACGGAAAACCATCATTAGCAGTATTATAAATCACAGAATCTCTATCAATAAAAATAAAGCTTGAAAAAATAAAAATTAAAGAAATACACACTCACACACATATATGTAATTTTATGCCTGGAGAAATTTCCCTGAAATCTCTAATTTAGCCCAGTAGATATATAAAGTATCAGAATTATTTAATTTTTAGAACATAGTACATCTATGATTCACTCTTTTTTTGTTTCAAACATTTTCTTATCAACATAAAACCCCTTAATTTAAAAAACAACCTTTAAAACTAACATTAATTATTTATAACTAGAGAGATAGACCAAGTGAACTCCATTAGAATCTCTTTTTTTCATTGTCACGGTCACTGTCACTGTCATCCCGTTGTTCATCAAGTTGTTCAAGCAGGCACCAGTAACGTATCCATTGTGAGACTTCTTGTTACTGTTTTTGGCATATCGAATATACCACGGGTAGCTTGCCAGGCTCTGTCGTGCGGGCGAGATACTCTTGGTAGCTTGCCGGGCTGTCAGAGAGGGGCGGAGGAATCAAACCCGGGTCGGCTGCGTGCAAGGCAAATGCCCTAGCACTGTGCCAGCCCATTAGAATCTTTAACTATTTATTTGAGATAATAGTTTTTAAGACTGTCCTATTATTCAAAACTTTCAAGATGACAAAAGTCAATATAATTGTGTCAAGAAATTTCAGCATACCAAATGCTTCATGTTCATGAACAATTTCTGTCTGTACCTGGAACAAATAAGCCTTGACTCCAAGCTACAGTGTGTCTTTAAATTTTTTTCATTGTAGAATTTAATTTACAAATCAAGACGCTATACTTCATATACAAATAGGACTATTAGTAGATTTTTCTATCATATTCTAATCCTGCATTTCTCAGCCTTTTACCATCATTCTCTTCTGACCTCATTTCCTAATGACCCCATCCTAGCTGTTAGCACCTAGTCTCATCCCATGTCATCCCCATTTCTGTAATTTTTACTTATGGCCTCCTTGGAATCTGCACGGATATAAGCCCCAGTTGAGAAATGAAAATTTGAGAAATCAAAAGCTTCTCTGTCTGTTCTTACACCAGTACTAAACTGCATTAAATGTGGCGTTATTGTTATGTATTTTAATTTCTTGTCACTCTGGATGCCTCTAACCACTTTTAACTCTTCTTCAGAAATAGTTATCCATATATTTTTTGCTTTTTTACCCTTTTTCTGAATGAATTTTACAGTTAATTGATCTGGCTCTAGAAAAATAAGAAAGTAATTTTTACTAAGATGATATTAAATCTATTAGCTGGGATATATACATGTATTTTTGGCGCTTTAGATGCTTGCTTAAATTGATGCTTTTCTTAATTAAATTCTTGGTTATAGGTATTATCCATACTGAAAAAATAATTAATTTCTTGCTACATGTCCTGGTAATTTAACATTGTTAAAGCCAATTTTTATCTTTCTAAATGTAGCTTATTTCTTTTGTCGAGAGTTAAGTTAGTCTTTCACATTTAAAAAAAATACTAGTAGTGCAAGTAGGCACTGGTGCTGTTTGGTTTTCATTATACCGTGGAGCTGTCATTTTTGTCCCTTAGGGATTCAAACATTTCACTTCATATATATTGTGCAGTTACTTTCTCTTTGACAAGAAAAATGCATTTTGGTATCAACAATGGCAAGTCCCATAAGAAGGAAAACAAAAAGAAAAAAAATACATGTTCTATTATTAAACGTATTAAAATCTAAAATTACATCACTTTCACCTCTTTTCCATTGTACAGTCAGCAATGCCAAGAGAGTCTTTGAATTAGATGTCTTAACAGCTGGGTTTTTCTAATTGCTATCATAAGCAAGTGCTTTGATTATTCTTACTTATTTGTTTCTAAAAAGTTTCCTTGTCCTTCCCTATTTCGAAAATATTGCACCCCACCACTTCCAAAATGCTCAAATACCCTCCACCAATGCCCCAATCTTCCACGGGACCTGAGAATTCAGTGCCACTCTGATTCTGCAGTGCCACAGATTACCCAGACCGTTGCAGTCCCCCAGGGTCACATCCAAAGGTACTAAAGGATCTCCAAGGCTCTACCCAGAGATGCCTTAGGGACAATATGGTGCAGAGAATCAAACCAGGGTCAGCCACATGCAAAGCACTTTAATCCTGGTTCTGTCTCTCTGACTCTATGGGGTCTTTTTCTTCAATTAACCGTCACTATTGTGCCTATGTGTTTCCACCACTGTCCTTACATATACTATTTTAAAAAAGAAGGGTGAAAGAGATCTTTTTTTAAACAGGACTTGCTATTTTTATTAACATTTCTAGAACAGTTTCATTCTTCAACCTAAAATTAAATACTTTGAGGGAAAAAAAGCTAAATCCTCGACAAATCACTGATAGTCTTATATAAATACCATTTCTCTATCTTGAGTAATTCTCTAATAGAAAAAAACTGATGTCAAAACACTTTTTTATCTTTATTTTTGCAGCATATAATCATTGTTTATAAACAGATGATGCATTAACTTTGTACTTTAAATTATACTTTTGAAACTTAAAATGCAACAGGACACCATCTGATCGAGAATATGCTTATCAGTGCAACAATCAGTGTCTTCTGGAGGATTTTGAAGAAGGGCAGTGAGCTGGCACAAACATCTTCCAAGACTGTCCACATTGCTGGTTTCATTTATAAGTTCTATTTCTCAAAGCTAATTGAACTTCCTGGTTATTTTTTTTTTGGTTATTAGCTCTTTAAGAGATATTTTCTCCAACAAGACAAATTATCTTCTAAGTATGAGCTTGCAGCAATTTGGGGAGGGAAAAAGATATGGTACTAATAGAACATTCAAGTCCATTTCACTATATATACTAAACCCAAGTTGTCTTATAATTGATGCCAGATACATTTAACTTTGATGTTGTATGCTGTGTGATGAGAATATACTGGTGACCAATCTGCAGTTCCTGCTATAAAAGAACTTCTTTTCTGCTGGGACAAATTAGTCATAATACGAAGTGCTTAATATTTAATAAAAGGGTAATGGTAACCTATTCAGAGTGGGGAATATTTGAGCTGCTCTTATGGGATTACTGGAACTGCTCCAGCTATAATCTTATGGGGATGGAGAGTGGAATTAGAAGTTACCAAAAATTTAAAAGAGAAAGGTAAAGGAAAGTGAATATGTAGGCATGAACGACAACCAGTTTGGTGATATCTCAGAAGTTTAAGGAAAGGTATCAAATAAATCTCAAAGCATCCTCACTGCCTGTGCAAGAGTTGCTCGGGGCGAGCTGAAGAACTGGGAAAGCATTTGGTAGAATTTTCCTCTTTAAGGGACCCATAAGAGTTGTGAGCACACGGGGCTGGATTGATAGCACAGCGGGCAAGGAGCTTGCCTTGCATGCAGCTGACACGGATTCGATTCCCAGCATCCCATATGGTTCCCTGAGCACTGCCAGGGGCAAATTCCTGAGTGCAGAGCCAGGAGTGACCCCTGTGCATCGCCAGGTGTGACCCAAAAAGAAAAAGAAAAAAAAAAGAGTTGTGAGCACATGACATACAATTAAGTGAAAGACAGGAGATTCTGGAGTTGAATTGAGGTGAAAATTGCTGCCTCGATTCCCATTTCAGGTGGCTGGTTACTTTTGCTCATTGAATTGCCATGAGCAATAACTATGTTTGTGGCTCCTCCAGCCCCCACTGGACTTTGTTCTTCATATTCCTAAGCCCCTTATCTGGTACTTCTTCCAAGGGCATCAGCCTCCTTTCGGAAGTCACCTCTTTAGATGATATGAGATGTGGTGAGAAATGCATGCAGGTTCAAGTTCTTCCTGTTAATTCCAGTCTCTCTCTCATCTATCCCCAGCTCCATAAAATGCTCTTTCCAAAGATCCCAATACAGCCAATGGTTCCCTATAAGGAATAATCTTATAAGCTTCTTTGCTGACCTCTCTCTCTCTCTCTCTCTCTCTCTCTCTCTCTCTCTCTCTGTGTGTGTGTGTGTGTGTAGTTCTCAGTCTGTGAGAGTAGTTTAAAAAAGTTAGAGCTCATTTAAATTAAAATGAATTAAAATGCAAAGCCATGACTGTAATATCTCCATGACAAGCTCATCATAACATCTCCCTGACAAGCTCATTCCCTGGAAAACCAAGACATGGAGACAGAGCTTGGATTCAGGCTTGTTCATAGAGATGAAGATTGCACATTATATCTCCATTCTCAGGTTGGTATGAAAATAAAGGTTTTTGAGTTGAGGATTAAAGGAGATAACTGCTTAATTTTTCATGGGCATATTCTGTCCCATGCATAAAAATAATGCTGCAAAAAGTTCTTCTCTTCAGGCTAGGGAGATGGCTCAAAGGGCTGGAGCACCTGTTTTATATGTGGGAGTTCCAGGTTTGATCTCTGGCTCAGCAACACAGAAGGTACCCCTTGATCAGTACCCCTTGAGCACTGCTGAGTGTGGCCCAAAAACCAAAGAAAAGAAGTTATGCACTTAACCGCAGGTGATATGAGGTCCCACAATATTTCCATATTTGTTGTCCCAATCCAGGGGTAATTTCAAATTGTCATGAAAATATTTAATTTGATAAATAAGTTCATTGAACCCAGCAATGGGGTACTTGAGTACTGACTCAAAATACCCACAATGAATAATGCCAATCCCCACTTTTCTACTTCTCTGATTTATTTAATCAAAAGATAAAACATGAGAGATAGTATTTTAACATTTGTTTCAAATCTAGAAATATATCAGCTCACAGTTATATCGGCTAGCAGTTATTCTTTTATATCCTGAAATACAAGTAACTATTTGAATCAGGAAAATCTAGGAGACTGGCTGTTTCTTATAAGGCTTTATGATCGTGTGTGTGTGTGTGTGTGTGTGTGTGTGTGTGTGTGCATACAAGAGATGGACAGTGAACAATAATTCCAGGGCGTAGTTGCCCTTGGTCTGCAAAATAAAAAGAAATATGGCTTCTATTGACAATAAACATAGGAACAATCTAGCTATAATGATTCCAATCAAATTTGCTGCCCTGTTTTGCTAAGAAGGAATCAAGAGCACAATTAAGAAATCAATGATGATTATTGTATGACAAAACACAGTGTCTGGCAGAAAAAAAAATCTCTGAGCAAGAAAAACTTAATTTAGGAATGGCCATAACTCCCCTAAAGCTAAATAACTTAACAAAATATGATTTTAAGGTCTCTTTTGCAAATGACCAGACAATTTCACTCATTCCCCAAAGAATAATAACTGCTGTGGAGATAACAATGTCTAGCTTCTTTGAAGATAAACATTTCCAAGCAGGATGCAGGGAATTTCAAAATTAAATGAGGTTCCCAAGATTTTCTTCATTAGCAGTCCATACATTATCCCCCAAGTGAGTGGAATTTACAACAGATAAAGTATTGGCTCCCATTAAGGAAAGCACTGAACTAATCACAGAATAATGCAAACAGGTAGGATGACATAGTGATTAGATAAATATACTCCAGAATAAGTTCATGAAACCATTTCCTTATTTGTACTCTGCATAGGAGTTTGAATGAAGGCGAGGTTGACAAAGTTACATCATATAGACTAACAGCATGTAAGAACAGTTTTCTTTACTCAAAGTCATTTTCAAGAAAAAAAATGAGGTTGGGGTGCTTTCCAAAAGAAGTATGTAGGAAGAATGATCACAATGAACATAACAATATTTTGAAACATACAATTGCCTTTTACTCAATATCTCACTTTCAATTGTTTGTCATGAAGGTTAGAAGTGCAGCTACAAAGATTTCCATTGCCTTCTATTTAGAATACAAAATAAAATTGATATTCAAAAAGATCAACTATTGGAAAGTGCTAAGTAGATGATGACATAGCCTTATAAAATCCCATTGATATATTCAACGAATATTTTCTAGTATTGAAAAGTGTTTTTTTTTTTTAGAGAGACATCCATCATTCATCAGATGTTGTACTTTTAGTGTATATGCACATTCATCTGTTTGGGAGTGGAGGAGAAAAAATCTGGGCAAGAGAGTAGGGGAGAGAGGGAGGGAGAAAAAGAGAGGGAGAAAAAAAGAAATCTTGCCTTATATAACATAAATATATATACATATATATGTATGTATGACTGGAGCGAAATCACAGTGGGTAGGGCATTTGCCTTGAACGTGGCCAACCTGGGTTCGATTCCTCTGTCTTTCTTGGAGAGCCCAGCAAGCTACCAAGAGTATCCCACCCACATGGCAGAGCCTAGCAAGCTCCCCTTGGCATATTCAATATGCCAAAAACAGTAACAACAAGTCTCACAGTTACTGTTGCCCACTTGAGCAAATTGATGAGCAACAAGATGACAGTGACAGTTACATATGTATATATATATATATATATATATATTTATCTAATATATATATACATAAGTCCTCAAATTATGAGGTTTTCATTTTCTCCTTTATAGTTTTTAAATAAACAATGACTCAATAATTAGAAACGTTACTTTTAGTTGTGTTTTTTTTAATTAAGTGATACAATAGAGAATAATTCACGTTGAATTTAGATTTGGGAGGAACTTTACATGAAAGCATTGCCAGAAAGCCATCTTAGTCTTTCCTCTTCTAAGGAAATGTCTTTCAGTAATGCTTCTTCCTTTCTTTTCTCCATCACATTCTTCCTCTTGTAGAAGCCTTGGTATTTTCCTTCCTGTGGACACTTTAACTCCCGAGGCCCCGTCAATAAAGTGCCACTTGGATAGTTAGCTAGGGTGGATGCTCATGACATCTTTGCTAGAAGCTTGGTCTGCCTGGGCAGGCAAGGAGAAGGAGCCGGCAGGTGAGAGGCTGAGGAACAAGCCCTTGATGGTTTTGGAAAGAAGCAAAATAAAGATATGGATAAGCTTTGAAAAATATGAGAAGAGTCGGGCACAAAGAAATCCTGATTTCAAAGAGCATTCTTACTCAGTGGAGTCTCCTGGGTCCTGGTGTTCTGGGTGGTACTCTCATCCATCCACGAGGGGAGCAGGGTTCAAGGAGCAATCATATTTAAGACAACTGGCATTCAGCCTGGTGCAGAGTGGGGACAGAAGTCCCTTTGTTGCGTGAGGCAGCCAGAGAGTACTTTGTGCAGAGCGAGATCTGGGCTAAGGGCGTGCATGCTTCCTTGTCACAAATGTTTTATTGTGTGTCTGGGCAACTCATTCTCACTTGTTAAGAAACAGCAAGGGTTTTGTTCAGCATGAGCTTAAAATAAACCAGAAAAATCAGAGGGGCTTAGGTTAGGAGGGGCAGGAGGAGAAAGAGTTCATGTTTATGGTTTATTTGTGTTTGGTTTTAGTTCTTTAGCTTTCTGAATAAGCAACTTCCTGTGGATTTTAATTCTTAAAGTCTTCATTAGCTCTAATTTTAAAGCACCTTTTAAACTGATAATTAACAAAAAAAAGCTAAGTTGGAATAAGACACTAATTTGTTTTCTCAGTTTAAATGGCATTTCAGGAAAGTGCATTATATACAATCACTACAACTAAACCATAGTGTACCCTGTGAATTGAGCAGACAATAAGACCAGTGAAGGAAAGAACTTTCAGTGTATTTTTCTTTGGCCAATTTGCTCATGCCCTCTTTTGAAAAATATAAACATCTTACAGAATCCTTTGCTTGTAATACCACAAATGCAATGAAACCCAATTAAAAATCTTGGAAAACTGCTTTTTTCAATCACTATGTATTTTTTTGCCCCCATTTCTAACATTTTCCTTCATATCTACTGCCTCGTTTAGGGCTGTTTGATCACTGCTAAAAATCATTCATTGTTTGCACATAGTCAAGACACGTCATTTCTAATTGCAGCCCTGTTTTCATTTAGCTGCTACAAGTACATACACAAGTTACTTTTCCCTGGACCTTGAATTCCTCACTTGTCAATGTGGAGACTTTAGCCTGCTGTCCTGGCTAATAGAATTACTGAGATTAAAAATGATAACATACTTTGACAGTTTATGAATGAAAAAAATAATTAGGAGTATTCAAAGTAGAACAAAACAACCAGACTTAAAAATGTGCCTGTGAAGGTGATGGGCTAGGAGGTGGGAAGGAATCTAGGACAGTGTTAGAGGGATGTTACACTGGTGGTGGGATTCGTGTTGGAGCATTGTATGTCTGAAACTCAACTATAAGTACCTTTTTCAGTCATGGTGCCTTAAAAAATCTATTACAATGCCCAGTATTAGTTATTTTGGAGTCTTTAATTTTGCTATTGAAGCAGAGAGGCATGATATGTACATAAAACCTGCACACATCATAATAAGATATCATTAGAGGATTTGGGAAGCATATGACTTTTGGGGAAAAAAAATGTTGGCTTTGTTTTGCTGCGTTCTACACATCCTACCCAGGGAAGAAGAGTGGGATTTTCTTGAACCTCTACCCATGTATAGGTGATAAGAGCAAGGAGAGAACACTCAGACAAAATTAAATTGTAGGAAGCCATTTTACCTTACTGATCTTATCCTACCACCATTTGTTTATCACTAGCTAACACCCATGCCACACCTAGCAAAGGTTGCCACTCCTGATCTTACTGATTTTATCCTATCACCATTTGTTTATCACTAGCTGACATCCATGCCACACCCTGCATTTTTATTGGGGGTCCAGGCATGCATACTATACCACCTCCTCCCAGGAGGGAGGTATAAATACTGTAACTGCCATAGAATAAATGCCTTTTCTCCCTCCTCCGGGCTCTGTGTCTGTTCATTCGGCTGCGAAGTGTTCTCCCTGCTGAACAGGACAAGACCTCCACATCGACCTCCACATTAAATGTGAAAGTGTCTTGGGGAGAATGAAAAGATCTTCAAGAGAATTGGGGTAACGGCCTTGCATTGGGAAATGATGGGCGAGTGTTGGCAAGGAATAGAGATAGTCCGTGACAGAAAAAGAGACACACCCGTCTGTTATTGCTTCCTAGAAAATAGGACCACTCATAAGATTATCCAAAGAATTCTATCAAGTACTGTCAGGAAACACAGAACGGATGTATCTTCTGCTCTAGAATTATTCACCATACAACTGTATTGATAAATCACACGAGATGTTGCAAGATGTGAACATGGACACAGTGACCTAACTACTCAAATTGAAAGATTTTAGCAAAGCTGTTATAAAATCTGTCCATGAAGTGAACTTGGTATTCCTTGGAATGTTCATGTTTGACTTCTCTCTCCTTCCTAGACCATAGCATAGGATCCAGAAGCAGCGTCATATTCACTTTTCATTCAATTATTTTACTTCAAGTATACTTCAAGAAACATCCTAAAATCAAACCTCGGTCATCCAAAAAGGGTTTGATGCCATCCCCAGGGTTGTGCCAGGCATTGAGATGAACAGGCTAAGAGTCACATGAAGTGGGCAGGTCAGAGCAGGAAAATGGAAATTCAGACCTTTTCTTCACCTTACAGACTATTCTAGAAACGGTACATCATAAATAGCTTTGGAAGCATTGCTACTAAAGGGACTTGGGAATGTCACACAGTGAGTAAGAGGACAAGATTTTCATGTTCATGGCCCAGATCTAATCTCTGACCTGTCATGACCCTCATAGCCCCTGAGCACTACAGGCCGTGGGTTCCAAAAGCAAAGCGATGCTGGTGAAGTTTGTCAGACAGAAAGGTGGCGTGCAATCTGGACCCACTCTGTGGACTGAGTCAGAACAAGGTGATTCAATCTAAAGAAGACTTCTCCAAGAGAACAAAAAGTGGTCAGTATATCAGAGAAGAAATAATACTCTTTCTTAGGGACTGAACCCCACCCCCCAGATTCATATGTTGAAATCCTAGTCCCTGTTATCTCCAGATGTGAACCTGTTTAGAAATAGGGTTACTGAAGAGGTAATTTGATAAGATGAGGTCATACTAGAATAGGGTATCTAATCCACTCCGAGTGGTATCCTCATAGGAAGGAGAAATCTGGGTGTAAAGATAAAGGATAATGCAAAAAAAAAAAAAAGATAAAGGATAATGCAATGTGATGAGGAGATTGAAATTATGCTGCCACAAACAGGAAGTTGCCAACACTGAGTAGAATGACCTGCATGAGATTTTTTCCCTAGAAGCTTCAAAATCAGCACTGACACCTTGATCTTGGGCTTTTAAGCCCAGAATACAATACATGTTTGCTCTTAGGACCACCGGAATATGAAATTTAGAGCATCCCTAGCAAATGCATGTACCATTTCTTAGAATAAACTTGCCAAAACTAAGAAAAATACTTCACCATATACTTCATAAGGGTTTAAGACAATATGTCAACACAAGAATAAAGTCCAATTCCAAAGAGAAAAGAAGACATCTTTATATATGTAAATACTTTACTATCAGATATCAGCAAGAAAATGAAAAGGACACATACAAGGGGATTAAGAAGTACTCCTGAAAATTCAGAGCATCAGAAACCCATGGTGAATCATTAAAACTTATTAAAAGCAGTAAGTGTTTGGGGCTGGAGCGATAGCACAGCAGGGAGGGCATTTGCCTTGCACGCGGCTGACCCGGGTTCGAATCCCAGCATCCCATATGGTCCCCTGAGCACCGCCGGGGGTGATTCCTGAGTGCATGAGCCAGGAGTGACCCCTGTGCATCGCCGGGTGTGACCCAAAAAGCAAAAAAAAAAAAAAAAAAAAAAGCAGTAAGTGTTCAACTCTGAAATCTTTACACATATGCCTAGGACACCCAACTTAAGAGTTTTGTTCATTCATTGGCTTTACCCACCTGTCTGAATGTACCTCTATAGAAGCTCTGCCTTTCTTTGTAATCCTTCTACTTGTTACAGAACCGCTAACACTGCCATGAGAATCAAAGGAAAGGCAATCATCACTATCAGGAACCTGACCAACAACCAGGAAGCATTACTTCCCTTAATCTCTGATCCTAAACCATGTCTGTGTGTTCATTTCCTTGTTGTTGTCATGAACATTCTAAGCAAATGTGCACAATGGGTATAGATTGAATCAGTCAGACTCAGGTGCATAAGATATCACATTACTTTATTTCCCAAGTAAACGTCTTTTTTCTTATGCCGGTACCCGGTCTTGAGGATGGAGAGAAATTCAGTCGTATTCAAGAGGGCAATTAGTCTCCTCTGTTTTAGCATCTCCCAAGATGGAACTAGGCCTTGCCCTCCAGGACCCTGGCCTGTGTCTCCTCCTACATATGGCTTAAAAAAAAATCTGGTGGGGGGGGGAGGTGGGCATCCACCTGGGCACTGCACACTGGTGAACTTAACCAAATTAGGAGCCAAGGCGCTGGGGATCCAATCTTCAATATGTATGACCTGTCCTGGCGATCTAGGTATGTGTGGGATGCCAGAGTGCTCCCAGATCAACCCTCTTTAGCATCAGCACCCGCTTCCTTTCTCCAGGACAGGCTCACTGCACTTCTTCACAATAAAAGATGCCACCCTGCCACCTCTCTCTCTCCCAGGCTGCGATTACTGGAGTCAGACCACGATCCTCTGACATTTCCAGGAAAGTCGGAAGGAAGGCAAGAGCTTGTTAAAGCACTGTGAGATAGTCTATTGTCAATAAACAAGCAACATTAGCACACACTTGTCAGTGGCTAGAAGTGAGCAAGATTCTCCTAGACACCCTGGTTAATACGCTCCCCTCGGCTTGTCCCCAAAGAAAGAAACACAAGAGGAATCATTCCTGGCTTTACAGGGTTGGCGACCCAAAGCCATGCTAGCCAGGAGGGTCATACTGGATCACGGGATGGACTCACATGAAGATGCAGCCAACACTTAGAACTCTCTTCTTGGCGCTCTCAAACCTGTCCATGTAGTTCATGTAGTCCCTGGTCAATTTGTCCCAGGCTTGTGGAGGAAGGTTGGGTGCTTGCGGTTTAGGGACACCCATGGGGACATTTTTCACAGGCCAGACAGAAAGCTGCTCACCAGATGTGTGCTGCTCAGCCTCCACCACATCCCTGAACGCAGCCCATATAACCACAGCCGCCTCGAGTTCACAGTAAGTAGGAAAATCAATTAAAAGAAAGCCAAAGTATAGCATGGGGGAAACCCCGCCAGCCTCCTGTTAGCCTTTCTACACTTTTCCTATTCCTTTAATCAAACGCTGATGAATCCAGCTAACTTTTCCATAGCATTCATTGTTCCTGCTCATTGGGTTCACCCAGGGGGAAAAGAAAAATATAGAACCCCTACCGTAGTTTAATTTCTCAAAGAGTCCTGCATTCCAGCTTCGTTAATTACCCCTTGACAAACGGGCCCTAAAGTACATCTGTGACTTGTTAGAAATGGAGGGTTTTTCAAGAAAGACCTCTGGGCTCTCCGATTTGCAAAACAATGTGTGTGTGTGTGTGTGTGTGTATTTGCACACGTGTGCATTCAAGCACACGCACACGGATGCCATTTGTGAAGCGGTGTGCAAGGACTCAGCCCCCATCGACCATTTTATTACTGTTTGCACATTTGGTGCACGGTGGCGGGGGAGGCCCCGGTGTCTGCCGCAGCTCCGGCAATTAGCTCCGAATGAAACAGTCATAAATAGTAATTAGCCATTCCCTCAGTCATGTCCCAAAGCCTTTAAAAAAATCCACAGAGAAATCAATGCATGCTTTTTCTAAAGACCTATTACAGACGCGCCACCCACTCCACCTCAGTTCCCAGAAGCTGAGAGCAAGCTCAGCCACTCACTTCTCTCCAGATAGCCTGCCTGCTGGTTCCCGGTGGGGGGCCAGGGAGAGAGTACGCTGCAAAACCAAGGGGCAGGAAGAAGACCGGCAGAAACGGAGGAACCCGGGACAGAGTCTTGATGTCATCCCATTCTGGCTTGGCTTGAGTTCTGGGAGACCCTCGGCGTCCACCTGCACCTGTGAGCTCTCCCAGCCTTGGAAATACTCCTCACACATCCTACCTTGCCTCCAGTAACACAACAGAGAATCCTTGTAAGGATTTGTATTTTTCTTTTCCTTTCTTTTTTTTTTTTTGCTTTTTGGGTCACACCCAGCGATGCACAGGGGTTACTCCTGGCTCATGCACCCAGGAATTACTCCTGGTGGTGTTCGGGGGACCATATGGGATGTTGGGAATTGAACCTGTGTTGGCCGTGTGCAAGACAAATGCCCAACCCACTGTGCTATGGCTCCAGCCCAGGTTTTGTATTTTTTTTTTCTTAAAAAACTGTGACTCTGAGTTTCTGCCAGTCATAGCTGTGTGCCACGAGAAGGCTCGTGACAGTGACCACCAAGCCGTGTCATCCCATAAACCAAAAGGCCCATTCTGGGATGTGCCCAAGAACCTTGATGTGATTAGACAAATTCTCACTGGACAGGGTCTGGGATGGACCTGGAAAGTGAATCTGATGGATTCCCTTGGCTTCCCTTAAGTCTCTCCTGTTCCCTTTTCAAACAGATTTATGTCTGGCAAAACCCTGAGCTCAGCCTTTCGAGAGCAGCCATGGGGACACCCATGCTAATCATTCATGGAGGATTTCACTAGTATGTTCTCAGAACTGTGGCTCAGGCATCACCAGCAGGCTGAACACAGACTGGACGTGTTTCTTCCATTGCTGAGTGGTAATGGTGGTGCTTTGTCAGTGGCATAGGAAATGCAGAACTCAGCATCTTTTTTTCAGCCCCACTTCACTCTTGAAACTATTAGGTCCCAATTAGTACGATTATAGTACTCGGGAGCCTGGGAACATGTGTTTTTGTTTATCTTCTTCTCTGCACACACACACACACACACACACACACACACACACACACACACACACACACCCCTTGTTAACAACACTCTGCCAAAAGCTGCTTTGCACTTCTACAGGTAGTATGATGCCATGATAGAGATTCCATCAGACCCCTGGAGTTACCACTTGGTAAATATGTGGGTTGGGGGCTGTTTCCTGTTCTCTCTCAGGAGTTCTTTGTCTCCTGAGCACACTTTCATGTCATCTGAGAGTCTTAAACAACTCTAACCAGAATATCAGCCATCTCTCCACCCGCACTCGGCTGCAGACTCCAGAAACAGAACCTGTGGCTCTGGGTACAGGGATATATAAAAAAAAAAAATTCTTCATACAATTTTCTCCCTCGGTACACTTAAAGTCCAGAGTATTTGAAACCTCAAGTTTGATCATTGATAAAGCAGTGTTAATTAGGAGCTAATTGCAAGGTTTATTATCAATTTCGAATTCTACAAAGCAGGCAAAATGCCTGGACATATGAAATGTGTATCAATTAACAACTCTGATTATATTGTTATTATTATCTGTTTTGGCTTCCCAGGCATTCAGCCCAGGCCCACTGGAAACTCTGCTCAGGTCCAACATAAGGGACACTGATGTACTGGACAACATTATCTGTCTGTCCCCTCCCTCCATGACACAGGAGAGCCTTCCTCTAAAAAATGAGTTTCCAAATAGAAACTCTTGTCTATGTGAAATTCCAACTGCTGCCACAGGAAACAATTCCCGTCAGAACTCAAAACACTTATAGGCTATTTACTTGTGAACTGGTCAAAACTAAGCTGGAAGCAAGTGGTATAACATCCTTGCCAACTCATTGTAACTGCCCTTCCGGTGAAGACAGATCTGATATTATTTTTACTTGTTTGATACTTTTTGCTTATATTATATTGCTCGAAATCAACATATTTTTTGGAGGGTAGGACGGTACACCCAAGAGTCCTCAGGGATTTCTGACAGGGCTCAGGGGACCATATGGGGTGCAGGGGATAGAACCCGGAGTCACCATATGCAAACAAGTATCTTGCCCACTGTACTATCTCTCCAGTCTCATTTTTATGTAAATAAAAGCCTAACATTATATATAATACCAGATTTTAGTAAAAATAAATAAGCCCTGTGATAAAAAGAGAAAAATAAAATCCAACTTTTATTTTTGGTACAAATTAAAATGAGATCGAGATGGCTGTACATATACAAACATGTATATATAGAATTTTAATATACATACATTTTTGGTATACATATATTTTTAAAGCAAGCAAACATTTGAATTTCATGATAATCAATGACATGAAATGGGCTGCCCAGTGCCTCATCACGTGGCGGCTGCCCCGCAGTTGGGACACACGGCTTCTAGTCCCAGCACTATTCGCAATTAACTTGCGACCTTGTCCCAGTCATGTCTCTTGGATGGTTTTGCAGATTCTGCACCCTGCCAGGGGTGGATGCTGGTCTCTCTGGGAGGATTCCCGCCCTTACAATCTATGCTGGTGACTCGGAGAATTTCCAACACAAGCGTGCCTAGTTACACAGATTGCAGACTTCCCACTAGATAATATTATTCCCCAGAGAGGGGATGATAGAATTATGTAAAAGTGAGATTGCAGGGAGAGATGGAGAACCTCGCATGAATAATGAAAGGGAAAGCAGGAGCCTGGAGGGAAGTGTGATTTGTGAGGCTCTACTGCCCTCCTCAGAAAGAAGGGTGGCAACAGGGTTGCACACTCCAGCGCGGGGAGGGAGAGAGAGGCTTTTTTCTGCCAGCCCCGGGAAAAGAGGGGGTTCCACCACTCCTGTGATAACAACCCGTCTCTGAGAGTCAGGGACACTGATTGGAAAGCTAATCAAATCATTTTGATAATTACCTAAAGCAACAGTGATAGAGCCGTTGTTGCGTTTTTCAACAAGAGGAAGAGGAAGTCTACTGAGGGGCATTAGAAAGCTGATTTCTCACCCTCAGTCAGCTGTCCCCTCTTCCCTCTCCGCTGACTCTGCTAGGCGTCTCGAAATTCCTAATAAAAGTCGCGGCGGGCGCCTCACGTTTGGCTGGATGAGGAAAGGCTCTCTGTGGGGGAGGCCAGGGCCTCCCTCTGCCTCTGCCTCGCTCAGGTTTTGAAGGCTCCGTGCGCATCCTGCCTCTCTGCACAGATGCGAGGCGCTCACAAAGGCCTCACTCTGACGCCGCTGCTCTCTGAGGCCGTCTCCAACGCTTCCTGGAAGTCAGCGTTAGAGAAACTCAGGGAGACCATTCCACGTGGGGCACTCAAGGAAAATGCTCACGGCCTTCCAGCACTAGACACAGCTGAAGTGAGAATCAAGGAATCAAGTCAAAACCCCAAAGCAGGACAACAGGGCCAGGAATGCAATCACTGGAGAAATAATTATGCCTGAGAGAGAGAGAGAGAGAGAGAGAGAGAGAGAGAGAGAGAGAGAGAGAGAGAGAGAGAGAGAGAGAGAGAGAGAGCGAGAATAGCTCTGAGTTGAGTGTTTCTTCTCCACAAGAAAGAATACAAAGAAATTCAATTTAATTGGAGAATAAAATAACGGGTGGAAGCAGCGGGAGAGAGTATAACAAAAATAAATCCTAATGTAACTAAACAGGTGACTTAGCCTTTAAAAAGCAAATCAAGAAAGAACTGTACAATGTGATTTTTTAGATGTTAAATAGATGCTAGGAGAAAAAATAACTAACATAGCTGTGTCTGATTGCCTTGGGGAGCCAAACAGAGAGGTTGTGATTTTTCCATGAAAACAAGTGAACTAGTTGATATAATAGTTAAGTTTAACATCCTGTTAATACTTTCATGAATTCGCTGTCACTGTCATTCCATTGCTCAGAGATTTGCTCGAGCAAGCACCAGTAACGTCTCCATTGTTAGACTTGTTGTTACTGTATTTGGCATATCGAATATGCCACGGGGAGCTTGCCAGGCTCTGCCCTGTGGGCATGATACTCTTGGTAGCTTGCTGGGCTCTCCAAGAGAGACTGAGGAATCGAACCCGGGTTGGCCGAGTGCAAGGCAAACCTACTGTGCTATCGCTCCAGCCCCTTTTATGAATTAACGAATTTATTTTTAAAAATCACGGGGCTGGGTATGCCATCTTATGGACGTTTAAACAGGGCCATAATTTGGGGGGATAAACTCCAAGAAGAATAGTGAGTTCTGTGTTGAAACCCCAACAACAATAGTGAGCTTTGGGTTGAAATATGGAATGTAATCAAGGTAAAGAGAAAATGAAGTGAATTTTATCAGTTATGCAGGTGGGGGTGGGGGGTGGGAGGGTGGGAGGTGTACTGGTTTTTTCTTTTTGTTTTTTTTTTTGGTGGTAGAATTTGGGCACTGGTGAAGGGATGGGTGTTTGAGCATTGTATAACTGAGACATAAGCCTGAGAACTTTGTAACTTTCCACATGGTGAGTCAATAAAATAAATTTTAAAAAAAATCACGGGGCTGGAGAGATAGTGCTAGGGTGAAGGTATTCTTGGGTGTAACTGTTCCCTGATTTAATCCCTGGAATGGGACTGCCCCCTAAAAACCTTGGGAAGTGACTCCTGATCGCAGAGCCAAGAGTAGACCCCAGGTACTGCCAGGCATGACCTGAAAACAAACAAGAAAGCGAAACAAAACATTTTAAAAGGAAAGTAGGGGGGCCAGAGAGAGTGTAGCGATTAGAATCCTGGCCTTTCACTTGCATGGCGGACTCTGGTTTGATCCCTGACACCACTTATGGTCACTTGAGCACAGTGTCCGTAGGAAGCCCTGAGCACTGCTGGGAGTGACCTGAAAGCAAAAATTAACTAGTTGATAACTTAATTAAAAGGTAAGGAGATCATCAACTCATCACTCTTGGATCCACTAAACAGACTAGATTTCTTTATATGTTCTTTTTCTGTTGTATTATAACTCTATACTCTATCTCGCCAAATGAGTTACTTAAAGGGAAATGCCTCTTTAATTTTAAGTCCTTTTTAGAACCCCCTTAGGTTACTAGAAATGTGAGCACAGATTTTGAGAAACACAGCTGTTACTGAATATGTCACCTCTTCTAGATATTTTTCAGTGTACAGAGATGATTCTTAGCATACACACATTTATTTTTCAAAATTATTTGAGAAACAGTAGATCTAGTGATAAAGGTATAATAGAAGCTTGGGATTAAAATTTGTAAACCAATGGCTATAAATTACAATTCAGTATGAATGAATAAGTTTTTTAGAGAAAGCAATATTTTGTTGTAACTTGATATAACATAAAAATAATGAAAGTACCAGGTAAAATTTCCATCCCACTCACCCCAAAAAGTTTTCCCTCAGTAGTTCTGAGTTATGCAAAAGGGTCAGTATTTGTGGAAAATTTCTCAAATTATTCTTGTGCTGTAAAGTCTTGGAAATCACTGTTTTGAGAATTGACTATAAAAAAGTGAGGGTTGAAAATAAATTAAGGAAGAAAAATTAGAGTCCTCAAAAGGTGAAAAAACTAAACCTTATATCTTTCTCCCAGTAGACTACAGTTAATTAATACTATCATCTGAATTTTCCAAAAGCATATTTTTATTATTAGGGATTTTCTAAACTAAATTCCAAACAGTTGTTATTCTAGCAGAAACTATAATAAAATTTACAGTCATAATGATCTAAATCAGTATTTCATAACAAAACCCAAACACCACAAGAAAAAATTTTTACTTTTAAATTGTTACAAAAATATGGATTTTGCCACTACCCTCCAGATTTTATAGACATTTGGGGGTCACACACACTGTAATTTCTTTTCTTAATGCACAAATAATTATGTTTCTCCCTTTCACCAGCTGCTGTCAAGTATAATAAAAAAATTTTAACTTCCAGGCCTAAAGTATTTACCCACAGAAAATACTTAGATGCATTCAGAATTAACTTCATAGTGGCTTTTCATGCTATTATTAAATATTCACTGCACACTCATCTAATAGTAACCACATGGCCAAATGAAGATTTGAATTACTGCTCTGGTGCTCTATCAATCATACTAAGCAAAGCTAAAACTGAAAGATAAAATTTTTACCTAAGTGACAAATATTAATTTCATAGAACACAGTATAAATGCCACGTACCATACATACAGCATAATACCCCGTATGAATTAAACACACACACAAATTTATATACAGAATCATTTCCTATTAGCAAACACCCTACATAGCTGACAGCATGGGGATAATCAAATAATGAGGCAGGGACTCAGTTACTAAAGACATGATTTTGGAAAGCTCTAAGAACAGTGTAATCGGGATCAAAAACATTTAAGGCCAGGTATAAAAAATAGGTTCAATATTATATATATATATATATAACAAACGAGTATGATAACATAATATATGCCATATATAATATATAATATAACATAATATATATAATATATGATAACATTTATGGCCCAGGGAAGTTGTTCAGTGGGCGAGTACATGTCTTTCACATGCAGGCTCTGGCTTGATCCCAGCACCAGTGAACCCCAATTGCCATTAGAAGTGGCTCTGTTTATCCCCAGGAGGACCCCTAGTGGTCACCATTAGTTCTGAGTATCACTGGTAGCAGTTCACACAGCAATAAAATCATCCATATATATGATAAACATGAATAAAATGTACATATATATATATATATATACACATCACAACAATCTAGTATTTCTAGATGATAAGATGAAGGGAGATTTATCTTTTCTTTGCACTCCGTCCAATTCTGAATCATGAAATGTGTCATCTATTTTTGTTTGTTTGTTTTTCATTCAAAAACCCAAACATAGCAGCATTACCTGCTTAGCAACACACAGCACCTCAGGAGCAATCGTCACCAAGGGAGGGTGTACAGCGGCTGCAATGCCACAAATTTTAAAAGCCGGTTCAATTAGAGGAGAACATCATGACATCTTTTCCCCCCTCTGAGATGTTTTTTTCACAGGTAGGCAGGGATGCGGATACACCATGTGGAATACTGAAGTAAAAAGAAACAGATCCACTTTGAAAAGGGGTTGAAAATATTCTGAGTCAATTTAATGGATGACACTCGTCATGAAACAGCACCCTCATCTCTGTGTTTCTCCTGGTTTCCCTGCCGTCTCTACATGTCTGAACAGAAAAATAAATCAAATTAACCCCTTTCCCCTCAAAAAAAAGCAGAGTGTTCTCCAAAGAGAAGCCTTGGGTCCTTCCCTCTGTTCCTTATTGTGTTTGCACAAAGCATCTGAGACCCTCTCATTGAATTAGTCTAACTATAAAGCCTTTGGAAATACCACCCATCCTCTCCAACCTAAACACGTACAAGTCCCATTAATGCTAATCAGAGCGATGTGGAGGGATGAAGGAAACTCATTCCCATTATATTTTATTGCGCTTTTATTTTATGAACTGGTCTCTTGGATGATAAAGCAGCACTACTGCAAAACCATAATTCTTTGGGGAAACCTCCATGAAATTTCCCTTCTTTGTGCAATCCTGATGCTGTCAGAAAGAAAACCCCAAAGACCCAAGACAAGCTGGATGCTTTCAACCTGCGTGACTATTGTACTGTAGATGTCACCCCAATAAAATGCCAACTGCATCTTTCATAATTAGCAGTGACTGTGGTTTTGCAAAAAAAAAAAAAAAAAATAGAAAAACTGCCTGGGATAATTATTGTATTTTAGAAACATCCACTCAGCAGCTGGCAATTAGATAACCCAGAATCAAATTGTGCCCACCATTAGGTACATCTCCGGCAGACCATTGCTTCAGAGTCGGTGTTTGGCAGAAGTCCAGTTATGACCTGGCCTAGTCATATAACTGGCCACATGGAACCGAATCGTTTCTTTGTCTTTGCTCCTAGAGAACGAAGGTACCAGAAATTCATGTGTGACTTTTCACTACTTCCACACATCAGATACTCTATTGGGTTTGCGTCCTTTGCTGCAGGACCAATCTTATCTCCATTTCTTTACACAAGTAGCTTTCTGAACTTAAAAACATAAGGGCTTTCCTTTCTCATTCTGAGCAATTTTTTATTTTTGTTTATGGGCTGTAAAAAACTAAGGCATGCCAACAGGCGTGTGTACTTGCGGGCTCTCTGGGCAACTCTGTCTCACCGCCTGCGTTCGGTGCTCTGGAACCGCTGTGTATGGACTGGATCGGGACGGCTGTTGGCCAAGGACAGGCGAAGGAAGAACGAGGACCAATCTGGTTGCTGATTAGTTACTGTTTATTCAAACTCCATTTTTCTCATCTCCCCCACTCCCAGCTCCAGCCTCTCTCAGGATCTGCTGCAGACTCTGGATTCCCTCCTTCACTAGTCTCTCCCCCTACTTGTCTCTCCCACCTTGCCCTCTAGGCTACACACAGCCAGGCAGCAAAATCAACATAAGAAAGCCCTTCCTGAGGGCCTTCAGGTTCAAAGGGAACACTACCTAAGGGCATTCCAAAGCCCTTCCTGACTCTTAAGGTGTTTTTCTCCTTTCCTTAGTCCAAACACTTATTAACATCTTAATACTAGTTATTTCTGTATGGACATAGCCAGAGATACATTGAGGCTTTCAAGGCAGCTCTCTTGCCTGTGGCTCATCTTGCCACAGACTCAGACTACAGCACTCAGACCAGATTAATCATTCCTCACCTTAGCAGGGTCCTAATCTAATTATCATTGTTTGGATCATGCCAACATTTGTCCATGATCAAGAGCTCTTAACTTATAGTTAAGCATTAGGCACTTTGGTCAGGCCCATCTCGATGCCAGGGTAGCACAAAACTCACCGCTTGCCCTGGGTCCATCTCGTCCCTCATCAGGACCCTGCTTTTGGGGGTGCTCGGATGTAACAGCAGCTGAGGCTTAGGTCGAGAGAACAGATGCCCAGAGGAAAATATCATGTACAGTCAGATGACTCCCAGGTTACAAATGCATAGCATTTGCTAAGTCTTCCTGTATCCATACAAAAAGGACATGGCTCTGACTAAACTATGCAAAGGACTCAAGGAGAAGAGAAAAACAATATTTACAAGTCAACAGAACACTAAGAAAGAAGCTACAAATAAGCAAAGAGGAGTGAGAGCACTGTAACGGGAGTAACCCAATAAACCTAAACTACCTGAGGCTATGTTATCCTACAACGGGCCAGACCCAGCTATGTCTAAGACTTACTGCTAGCTGTGGGCTAATTTCTGGCTCAGCTGTGTGTAGGGAACCAGATGTGCTGGGAATCGAACCCAGATCTAGGGCCACTTGCAAAGCAAGCCCCTTCAACTATATACAATCTCTTCAGACCCGCCAATTTGGTTAATTTTGTCCATCAACACCCTTACCCAAAATTCTGGTCCACATGATCTTTTCTCCCTTGAAAAAATTAATGACAATTTTCAGTTCCCAATAAAATGAGTCAATAATGACAGAGTCTTCACATCCCATGGCCCCACATAAGGATAGCCTCTCACTTCTCAGTGTGGTGGCTTATAAATAATAAACTTACATTCACACATCATGTGATAAGTGTATTATCAAATGTATATAGCGTAATTGAAAGTGTATGCTGCCTATTTTGGAACTTCTGCCCGTTACATCACAGTATCATAGAGAATATTTCAGTACTTCTGTAAACTCCTCTATGTTCTACTATCCCTTTCTTTCCTTAAGTCTATCATAATCTTGTCTTCTCCCAGAAGTCCTGTCTCTGGAGACATGCAAATCTTTGCTTTCTCAGACTAACTTCTTTCAACTTAGTAATACGCATTTGAACTTCTTCAGTGACAGTTCATAAATATATACCTCATTTCCTTTTGGAGCTAAATGTTATCCAATTGCCGAAACATTGTATAGCTTGTATTTTATCACAATCAACTTTTCCTTTACTGAGATACTGTTGACATGTACCATTTTGCAGGGATTTGTGTTTGTTTTGTCTTGGGGGCTACACCAAGCAATGTTCAGGACTTACTCCTGGCTCTGCACTCAGGAATGACTCCTGGCCGTGCTGGGGGGTGGGGAAGGGGGCATGTAGGATGCCGGGGATCCAACCCAAGCTGGCACATAAGCAAGGCATGAGCCTTACCCACTTTATTATCCCTCCATCAGCTCTTGAAACAGTTTCTTTTTTCCTTTCTAGCTGGCCTTATAATTTTGTACTAGCTAAAAGTAATTATAGTAAAAAACCTTTGCACATGCAATGATTTTATGGGTAAGACATGGGAAAATCATCATGTAGACCTATTATTAGGTTTTCTTACTATGGCCCTAGACTCTGAATATTTAGTACACTAATAAGTATCAAAAAATGTCCTGATGACTATACAAATATAAATATTTAGTATTAGTATTTTACCCCTCTTGGTGAAATAAAGTCAGTACCTAAATAGAAGAGACTGGCATTTTTTTTTCTTTCTCACAAGTGAGCATTTTTCTTCCGGAACTTGATTAGGCAATGAAAAAAAAATTGAGAAAAGTATGCTCCACTGAAAGCTTTCCTGATGTCGTCTTGTGAAGAGCAGAATGTTCCTGAGTAATTCAAAATGGTTACTAAAGCCCCACCCCAGCCAGAAGCACAAAAGAATCTTTTAGAACTCCTGGAGGAAAAACTTAAAAAATTATGGGGCTCATTATTGGAACCTTGGAGTTTGTAGTCTCAGACTTGGCTAGGCAGAACCCAGCAATTCTTACTTCCCTAACCCAGCAAACTTCATACCAGGGTGTCTGCTCAGATAAGCCTCCATTTTCTGTAACAGCTGTCCCAAATTTGTGGACAGGAGTTTGCCCTGTGATTTCACTTTTATGGGAGATTTCAGAAAAGTCCTTCCTTTGGGTATAGTTTCTGGAGATCTTAACTTGTGTCTTGAGACTGTTGCTTGATCATTGTACTTGTTACCACAAAATGATGAAATCTGGTTCTCACATCCACACCTTAAACTTGAAGTATCACAAAGTGTATGTTGATTGTATGTTTTCTGACATTGAGCTCTAACTTGCTTACATACATCCACAGCTGTCTGTTAAATTTTCATTGTTGAGGGAATATACCTCATATAGACTTCACTAGATTTCCCCCAAAATGCTCAGTATAAATGCAATTAAAAATATGCATTTATGAATACAAAGAGCATTCAAATAATATATTTAATTTGTAAGACATCAAATAGTGTCATACTCAAACACATGGTACTTTGCACTAAATGGTTATGCAATGGGCTATTTGAAAAGACTTTACAGCACTTTGCTTTCCAATCTTCCAGTCAGACACCTGAGGCCAAGGAGTGGAAACCTTGACCCTACCTCTTACTAGTGATGCGGATTCATTAGCAACTGTTGAGGGGGGATTCATTAGCAATTGTTCCCCCTGTTGAGGGGGAACAATTGGCAGTTAACTTAACATCTCTGGAGCTCACTGCATTCAGATATCACTGTCACTCTCACTGTCATCCCGTTGATCATTGATTTTGCTCGAGCAGGAACCAGTAACGTCTCCATTGTGAGACTTGTTGTTACTGTTATTTTTGGTATATTGAATATGCCACAGGTAGCTTGCCAGGCTCTGCCGTGTGGGCGAGATACTCTCTGTAGCTTCTTGGGCTCTCCAAGAGGGGCGGAGAAATCAAACCCGGTTCAGTCATGTGCAAGGCAAACGCCCTACCTGCTGGGCTATCGCTCCAGCCCACATTCAGATATACAACTGACTATATTTGTCTTATGGGGTGCTTATAAAAATTAAATAATTAGGCACGGGTAGAAAAATACAATTCCTAGAACATAGTAGGTGCTTTGAAAATATTAGTTCCCAACCTAACTTCCTAATTTTCATGTGTGTGTATACCTATAATTTTCTTTTGAGAAAAATAATATTGTCTCTCTAGATTAGCAGGCAGGTATTCTATCGCTTAAAAAGAATTCTATACTTCAATAAAATTCCCATTCAGTTTTAGTTACCAATAAATTCTAAGTCCAATCTATTGCACAAGTATTTGATCCCTTGATTCTTTTTTTAATTATTTATTTTTTTGGTTTTGTGTCCACCCTAAGCAGTGCTCAGGACTCACTCCTGATTCTATTCTCAGGGTTACTCCAGGTGGACTCAGGATTATATAAGGTGCTGGAGATCTAACTCTGATTAAATATTTGAGCAATGCCCTATCCAATGTACTCTGCCCCAATGATCCCTTGATTCATATTTCTAAAAGATTGAACATTTTCCCCTTCATCTTTTATATGGATAAGTGGTTTTCAGTGACATGATGTCAGTCATCTCAAAGAATTAAATACATAAATGCAAACATCAATTTTGGTACACACCATACATAGTAGAGATAGTTTTGCATAAAAGTATAAGAAAATTTGAGATCTATTCCCATATCTAATACCACCTAACTTATATGTTAGGCATGTAATTTAATACTAATAGGTCTTAGTAAAATTAAATGATTTGTGAAACCACTTTAAATTATAATGTGCAATTATTCTGATCTTTAAATAGAGACACATTCAGAATAGACATTATGCTCTATATAATTTTCTTACTGTCTCAAATATGAAGAGAGAAACGTAATGCACATATCAAGAAAGTGTCTACTAATATTTCTCTCCTGAGAATGCTTTTAGATAGCAAAAATTAGGGTAGAAAAGTCTCTTAAATATTCATACCAAAAGAATTTCATCTTTCAGTGAAGAACAACCAGTTGGTTTTGAAAGTCTCTTAAGAAAATTTGCACTGCATTTGATCCCCACAAATGCTGTGTGCTTATAGAATGCATAGTCCAATGTAAAGATGTTTGGGTTAAGAAAAACATTAGCAAGTACATTGAGTAAATTCTTGTCAGTAGAACAAATCAACTACATAAAGCTAAGACAATATTTATATGTTCCCTAATTGTAAAACATTTTTCTAAGCTTGAATTTTAATATTTTAAAACAAAACCTGCTTAAAGGATTTAAAGTGTAATTGTTCTTATTAAGGTAAAAATTGTGTTTTCAAACAACATTTTTAAATGTATATTAACTTGCACCAATATCTATTTCTAATAAAAATGACAAATCCATTGCTATTATAGATAGAAAGTATGCAATCTTGCAATTTTTCTATCTTATGTAGACTTTTTTTTTCTTTTTTGGGTCACACCTGGCGATGCTTAGGGGTTACTCCTGGCTCTTCACTCAGGAATTACCCCTGGTGGTGCTCAGGGGACCATATGGGATGCTGGGAATTGAACCCGGGTCGGCCTCATGCAAAGTAAACGCCCTACCTGCCGTGCTACTGCTCCAGCCCCATTATGTTATCTTTTAATGACATAGTTTGCTAATATGTTTGCTTGACCTGAAATCTGTTTCCCTTATTATTTCCCTTTGTTTTGAGCTCTGTAGACCAAAATGTAATATCTTATCAGAATAAAATTGTATTTATTTATTTGTGGCCATTCCCCTAACTGAATTAGAAAAACCAATGTTTCCAGATATTTTATCTCAAACCAGAGATTTTTATCTTTTAGAATCAGTAAAGTTGCTAAAGTGAGTCGGTGTAATGCTAAGCATCCTCACATCCTTTTTCCCTTTTAAACTGAAACCAATACATCATTGTCCTTTATACAGACCATCCATCACATAATCTGACTCTCACAACAGTTTCTAGTGTACATTTTCTCACTGGGGAAGCAAAGTGTATCCATCCATGTCTACAATACACATTCTCTTCCTAGAACCAATTTATTCATTAGATTTTTACCTGAGAGGTGTCAGATATATCACTAGCCAGTGAGTTCTCATAATACCTAAGGACAATGCCTTACCTAATATGCTACCCTATCTACATAACTTTATTCTTTTCCAATCAGCATACCTGTCTCATTTTCTCCAAACTAACTTTCCTACATTTAAACAGGTTTGGCATATTCATGGGTGTCAACAGCACAGAATACATCAGACAGCAGGTTATACATTACCAGAAGATCATTTCAAATATGACTTTCTCAGATTTAAAAAAATTATAAACATTTTAAAGAAATGATCCTTATACCTTAGATATGTATTATACTAAAAATATTTCAAAATTGTGAGATGTCCCAAATATAAATGAAATACTAGCAGCAAGTATAAATTTCATATAAATGAAATTAAAGTATGCAAATTTTAGAAATAAAACCCCAGGGTTAGTTCATAACATACCTTAAAATAATGTTTTCAAGCATCCCATATGCTGCTTCCTATGCTAAATGTCTTCCATTCATATGTGTTAACATCCTGTATTCGTTGCAGGATAGCAAATAGAGGAAGTGGATTGTATCCATTTACTTCATCATTTGATATTAGGAAGTTGGGAAGAACATATTGGAGGATGTAGAGAGAGCCGGAAACTTAGTTCTTCCTCTTACTTTGGCATTGACTCCTTTTATAATACTAACTCCTACTTCTTTCCCAGACATATTCTGTGTTTGGGAAATGCAATCACTGCTTGGGAAAAAAATAAGGACAAACTAGAAATTTTCTTCTAGGTAATAAGGAGAAATTTTATTTATTTTTATTTATTTGTTTTCTTTTGCTTTGTGGGTCACACCAAGAGATGCACAGGGGTTACTCCTGGCTTTGCACTCAGGAATTACCCCTGGCGGTGCTCAGGGAACCATATGGGATGCTGGGAATCGAACCCAGGTCGCCCGCTTGCAAGGTAAATGCCCTACCTGCTGTGCTATCACTCCAGCCCCAAGGAGAAATTTTAATGGAAAACTACTTCAGGTGAAAAATTTGGGGGAAGCCAAAGTCCCCAGGAGCAAAGGAAGATAATCTAGAAAGAATCTTCAATAGAATTCTCGGTAGAGGGAGAACAAGGCAGAGAGATTCAGCAAGTCTCAACAGAGAGACTTAAACAGAGCCTTGTTAGACAGCTTCAGATGTGGCTACCTTGGACTGTTACCCTCAAACCAAAATTAATATTTGTATGTGCCTTGCACATAGTCAACTCGGGTTAGATTCCTCCTCCCCTCTCGGAGAGTCCAGCAAGCTACCAAGAGTATCTCGCCCACAGGGCAGAGCCTGGCAAGCTACCCGTGGCATATCCAGTATGCCAAACACAGTAACAACAAATCTCACAATGGAGATGTTACTCGTGCCGGCTCAAACAAATCAATGAGCAACGGGCTGACAGTGACAGTGACATTGATATAGGCTTTGTTTTTCACAAATAAGTGAATTTCAGAAACAGAAAAGTCACTGGGAAATTACAAGAAAGTAGGTGATAAGAAAAGTGAACACTTTGGATTCGAGTGCCCAAGAACAGATGACTGGTTAAAGAAACTTTGGTACATCTACACAAAGGAATACTATGCAGCTGTTAAAAATGAAATTTGCTTGTAAGTGGGTGGATGTGGAAAGTATCATGCTAAGTGAAGTGAGTCAGAAAGAGCGGGACACACATAGAATACTGCACTCATTTGTGTAGTATACAATAACATAATATGAAACTGACACCCAAGGACAGTAGGCGCAAGGGCCAGGAATATTGCTCCATAGTTGGAAGCCTGCCTCATGAGCTGGGGGAGAAGGCAGCTGGAATAGAGAAGGGATTATGAAGTCAATGGTCGTTGGAGAGAACATTCAGGATGGGAGATGTGTGCTGAAAGTAGATAAAGGACCAACCGTGATAGTTTCTCAGTATCTGTATTGCAAACCAAAAGGAAAGAGAGAGTATGGGGAAATTGTCTGCCATAAAGGCAGGGGGAGGGTTGAGATGGGTGGGTGAATACTGGGGACATTGGTGGTGGAAGATGTCCACTGGTGGAGGGATGGGTGTTTGATTATTGTATGACTGAAACTCAAACATGAACGCTTTGTAACTGTACCTCATGGCGACTCAATAAAAAAAAAATTAAATTAAATTAAAAATCTTGAATAAAAAAAGGTGAACACTTTGTCTTTCTTTATTTTGTGCAATGACTTTGCCAATTAGCCATTGATATATCCATGTGTCAGATTCCTTGGAATCCTGTTGGTTTTGTATTTTCACTTTGTATCTCTGAGCAAAAAAACATCAAGGTCATTTAAATTTGTGTTGTTCCAAATTAGATGGGATGTAAAAACCAATCTCGGTTAACAGAACGTAAACATTGTAGACTTAACCTGTAACAACACCTTAGTAATCTCTTATACAAAGACTTATTGGCTCCATGGTGAGATACAGAAATTTTCCCTAACTTTCTTCTAAGTAAACATCTTCTGATCATTCTGTTAGCAAATTATTGATAATAAGCAAAATAAATTAAACTATTGAGGGCCGGGTCTGGGGGCAGTCTTAAGGGGTTGTTGGGCAAACTGAAGACAACGGTGGAAAGAAGGTGTAATGGTGGTGGGATTGGTGTTGGAATGTTGAATGCTTATAACATTCAAATCACTCAAATCATCACAAACAGCAGTGTTTATACAAAGTGCAAGGAGAAAAATTTAAAAATAAATAAATTCGTCTTGTTAATTTTTAATCATCTATGTTTTATTATGCCTAACATTATGATATTAACAGTACCCTGCTTTACACTATCCCCGTACCACACGCACACACACACACACACACACACACACACACACACACACACACATAACGCCTTTTCATATAACACATATAGCACATATTACAGCTATCTGGACAACAGTGTGGAAAATAACCAGGAATCTTAATGTAGGTAAAACAATGTTACACACCGGCTGAATTTTCTGAATACAATTTTCCATATTAGATACTAATGGAGTTACTAACCACAGTGGAAAGGTGGTACTCATTAGTTTAAAAATTTGAGACTGTTCTAGTCCATTTTGAAATTGTAGGACATTACATCTGAGAACGGATCAAAACAAGGTGAATCTGGTTATAGAAAGATGAAAAGGAAAATGAAGGTACCATTATCCATTTTTGCCACCACAAATTTGGGTCTTCTTTATCATAGCTATCAAATGTTGTTAGAGCAAAGCAGAGGAAAATTACTAAAAAATGTTGGCAGCAGCAAAAAAAAAAATAATAACAAAACAAAAACACCAGAATCATTCATATAGTGGGTTACACAGTGTTTCCCCTAACAGATAGCTGTGACACTGCGAAAACTCTGAAAAGTGACCTTCTATGCACACAAGGACTTTAGAGATGTGAACACATTCAGCATTCTGAGAATCAAAGATTGTCCTGTATTATCCAGGTGGCCTTAACTGCAATATCAAAGGCCTTAGGAGAGATTGTGGGCAGTGGGAGATTGCAAACAGGGAAAGGAAGGCTACGTGGGAGCTTCTAGTTTTGAAGATAAAAAAGGGGACTAAGGATATGGCACAGAAAAAAAAAAGGAATAGGGATAGAAATACAAGGAATGCAGCAATGAAACATAGGAAACAAGGGCCACAGAGATGACTCACAGGTTAAAGAAATAGGCTTGTGTGTAACTGGCCCCGATTTGACACATGGCACCGCCAGAAGTGACTCGGAAGCACAGAGCGACGAGTATCTCTGCGTCTCTCAGGTGTGGACCACTGCCACCACACAGAAATAAGTGTGAGCCACAGACAAACAATATTTCCTACAGTTTCCATAGAGGCCCTGAAATTGTGCCCAGGAAAGACTGATCTTATGTTTTTCTCCAGAACTGTAAGATGGTGGTGTAAATTTTTCCTCAATAGCCAAGTTTATGACATTGTGTATAACAAAAATAGGAAATTAATACCAAATATGCCATTAAAGAAGCTTATAATGTGACTGGGAACAAAAGAAAATTAAAAAAATGAGTGCTTTCACGCTTAATGCTGCGAGGTAGTTCCTGAGTGGAGAGCCAGGAGCAACCCCTGAGCATCGCCAGGTGGACCCAAAACAAAACAAAACAAAAAATTGAGTGTTTTCAGATTGAATCAAAGACACCAAAATTCATTTTCTGGACAATAGTAATATGATATTTAAGAATAATATAAAGTAAAAAATAAAAAATAACGAAAGACTAAAAGAAAAAACATGCAGGTATAAAAATACAATTTAAATGGATTATTTTTTTCAGAAAATTATTCAAGATCAGAAAAAAAGTTCTCATAGAATTACGGCAAATCCTTTGTGAAAACAACAACTAATAAACACAGTGGTAGAGCTCTTTTTCACTCACTAAAAATAAATATCCGTGAGATTTTAACAATCATAAAAATAATAAACATCATGGCAAGAGTTTTCTTTATTGGCAATATTGTACTATGTTGGCTGGGACTCTTGACATCATCCAGAAAGTCACAAACTTATGACATATAATCAAAGGAAAATATGAGAAAGGCTTAAGAAAAACCGAGACTGAATTTATGCATCAGAATAATAGTAATAAAGACTATGCAGAATAATTTTATACCACTTAATTCTAAGCAGAAGAAATTAGTGACATGTTAGAATATTACCCTGTTCCCCTAGGTTGAATCAGGAGAAAAGAGAAAACCTAAACAGACCAATTAGCAAGCAAGGAAATTAAAACAGTAATCAATTCTCCCTGAAACAAACACTCAAATCTAGATGGGACTGGCCTGAAAACATGATGCATGACGTATACTTCTCAAATTCTTCTAAAAATTTGAAAATACAGGATTTTTCTAGTTTCTATGGGACCAATATTACCCTGATATTAAAACCAAACCGGACATCATATAGAAGAAAATTATATGGCTGGAGCAATAGTACGGCAGATGGAACAATTGCCTTACAGCATAGCTGACCCAGGTTTGATCCCTGACACCTCAAATGTCCTTCAATCCCCACCAGGAGTTATCCTTCAATCCAGAGTCGAACCAGGTGTGCCCTCACACCCCAAAAAAAAGAAAGAAAGAAAAAGGAAGGAAGGAAGGAAGGAAGGAAGGAAGGAAGGAAGGAAGGAAGGAAGGAAGGAAGGAAGGAAGGAAGGAAGGAAGGAAGGAAGGAAGGAAGGAAGGAAGGAAGGAAGGAAGGAAGGAAGGAAGGAAGGAAGGAAGGAAGGAGAGAGGGAGGGAGGAAGGGAGAGAAGAAGGGAGAGAAGGAGGGAAAGAAAAAGAAAATTATAGACTGCTATTCCTAATCAACATAGGTGCAAATGACTCTCAAGAAGTTATTGATGAACCAATTCATTCATCAGTACATGAATAGAATCTTACATCATGACCAAGTGGAAATTATCTATCTAGAGTTGTATGGATAGTTTAGTATATGCAAGCAAATTCATGTAAAATTCCATATCAACAGAAACAAATGTACTTTTTTTTGCTTTTTGGGTCACACCTGGAAATGCACAGGGTTTACTCCAGGCTCTGCACTCAGGAATCACCCCTGGAGGTGCTCGGGGGACCATATGAGATGCTGGGAATCGAACTCGTGTTGGCCGCGTGCAAGGCAAATGCCCTACCAGCTGTGCTATTGCTCCAGCCTCACAAATGTAGATTTTAAAGTGACAAATATGTAACTGTTAATAGCAACATATTAACAGATATAATGCTTTAATATGCATTATATGCAAATATAATAAAATGCTCAGTCTACCAAAGAACAATTTCAAATAATGTTGCAAAAATTATATATAGAAGAAAATAACATAAATATGTATATCCACAATCATACCGAAAAATGGTAGAATTTAACACATTTGTCTTAGTAATTGATTAAAATACATTGAAAAAAATCAATGAGGGTATAGAAGGTTTGGAAAAGACAATCACCAAGCTTGAGTCAATGTAATTGATGTCTAAACAGACAATATTTTCAAAGAAAGGAAAAGAGAGAATTTTAAATGGGAAAATATTTGCAGCACATAAAAATCAATAATTAATTGAGAGGGGCTTGCAATGTTGCTCAGCTTGCCTGTGTGAACATCTGGGTTTGATTCTCTGCACATATATATTCGTTCACAGTAGTTAAAAAAATTCTATGAATAAATTTTAAGAAGAACACAACACCAACAAAAACAGGGAAAAGCCTTGTAAGCATGCGAGTTGCAATAGTGTCTTCCACAAGCCAGGACACTGCCTGCTTTGAGAATTAGTCTTTGTTGGCATAAACTTGAAGTCAGTTTCTCTGCCCTTACTTCAGTGTCGATGAGTCTAATATTTGCTGATGACTTGCTCCAGGTGAAAGAGGACAAAGCAAGATACCCTGGGAATGGTTAAAGGATAGGAGAAAGAAGAGAAAGTCCTCATGGGATGAGAGTCCTGTCCCTCCTAAATGTTTACTATTTCTTGCTTAGTACCAGGACTCATCAGAAGAGCAACATTCCTTGGTCGATTGTTTCACTATTGTATATCACTCGAGTTCAACTTTGACACATCCAAAGGCTTCACTGTATCAGGACAAGGAACCTTATATCTCCAGGGATGTGTCCTCTAGGAGAAATGGTGACAGGAGCCTGCCTCAGTGGCTCTCCGGATAGTAGCTTCCTATTGTTGCTCATTCTACCTCTTTCCTCATCCTGGGTTCCCAACAAAGAATAATATGGTTATTCTTTAATAACCATATTTTTTGTCCTTGACTCACCAAAATAGACACAGAAGGGAGACAGTTTCTGTTTTCTTGTTTGGATGTTTCAATATGTTTGAAGATGACAGAAGTTGACTTTGTGACCTTTCGAGTCACATGTAGGCTTTTCTGATTCTGCAGACTTGGCTGAGGCACTTGTTTTACCTGAAACTATCGGTAGACACCTCGCATGTCATCATCACCTTCCAAGAACCAGTACAGTACCGTTCCGGAGTCCCATTCTAGCTGATTTGACTCTCTAGCCTGCCTTTCCACATGAGTGTTCTGGTTTCTCTAGCATGCCAACATATTCAGAGCTGAGGATCTTCACAGGTTGCTTCATGTCAGATCATGCTGTTCAAACAGTCATCACATTTGTTGTATATATCACCGATGATTCTCAAAGGCTGCCACAGAGACATCATAGTGTCGGAAAAAGAACTGCTGAGAACTGTGAAACAGAGAGCAACTCAGAATTGAAAAATGCCTTGGGATTTATATCTTCCACCAGGGGATTATATTTCCAAAGAATATGTATCCTAATACTAATTATTGTGTTTACACCCTTTTTCCAAATAAATCATGTTGGCCATATAGAAACTTGATATCTTGGTTTGAATTCATTTTCCTCGGAACTAAAATTATTTGTTATAACACCAGAATGATTTGCTTACAAAGTCTGTCTTATATACCAACATTTCTCAGCTAGGGATCATCTGACCTTCTGTGGGAGTTCTGGAAATTTCCATGGAGGCCACAGGTAAAAAATGCATAAGCGAGGAACCAGGGCATGTGCCTAAGAAGTCAACCAGTAGAACAGGAGGATCAAAGAAGGAAAATATTTTGGAAGGGGTCATGGTCTGGAAAAAAGGTTGAGAAACACTAACTACACTTGCCTATGGGTTCCCCTCAGAAAATCTACAGTCTTGCCTATAAAACAGGTTCACTGGTTATTAGCACCACTGTTTTCTGAAAATGATGATATTCTAGTTTAAGCTCAGTAACTTTTTTTTTGATGTTTTGCTTTTGGGGTCACACCTGGCAATGCTCAGGGGTTACCTTTGGCTCTGCACTCAGGAATTACTCCTGGTACTGCTCAGGGCACTATACAGGATGCTGGGCCCAATTGAACACCATACCCACTGTACTATCCCTTGGGCCCTGCATATAATTTTCTTTTAATTGGTCTATCAGATTAAGCAGGTCCTCAGTACAGAATGGGGTGGGCAGAACCAAATCCGCAAAATACAAACGCTCACTCCTTGCCACATTTTCCACCTCCAAAGCAGCCTGCCCCAGCTTCCTTCTTTTCATCATCTCTCAGAAACGTGTTCTGATTCCTTTAGAGTACTGCCAAATAGTGTTAGCTAACTCAAATCACGCTACATACATTAACTCTGTCATATACATGGCGTATCCACTTTGAGTATTTCAGAGTTAAGCAGAATGTAATTTCTGTGCAATCTTCTTTCTAACAGGGTATTTTCTGGTTGAGTCCATCGTGCTGGACAAAAGCAGGCTGTTCTTACATGTAGCTCAGGGAATCAGCTGGAACTTCTATTCAACTTTCTTCCCCGCCACAGATGTCAGTTCTTAGAACAGGCAAGGGACTGTGATTTCCCCGAGACATGGAGATTTTGATCTAATCTGGGAGGAATTACAGGTAGTTAAATAGACTCAAGTTACACACTGGATCATAGACAACTCAAATTCTTTCCTTCATGGTTGTACTCTGTGCACAAATCCTCCCCGAACACCAATCTGGACTTCTCAGATGGGGTTCAGGAAAATTATTTGGGGCTCCACCTCTAATTTACATTTGCATACATTTTCTTTATTATAATGACTTCACAATGAGATTCCTGTTACCCAGTGACAGCACCATAGACTTTATTTTTTGTTTGTTTTTTTTGTTTTTTTATTTTTTTAATTTTATTGAATCACCATGAGATAGTTACAAGCTTTGATGTTTGGGTTACAATCTCACAATGATCAAACACCCATCCCTCCACCAGTGTACATTCCTCACCACCAATATCCCAGGTATACCCTCGCTTTCCCACCCTCCCCTTGCCTCCATGGCAGACAATATTCCCCATACTCTCTCTCTACTTTTGGGCATTATGGCCTGCAACACAAACACTGAGAGGTCATAATGTTTGGTCTATTATCTACTTTTGGCATTCATCTTCCATCGCAACTGGTTCCTCCAGCCATCATTTTCTTAGTGATCCCTTCTCTATTCCATCTGCCTTCTCCCCTCTGCTCATGAAGCAAAAAACCCCAATCCCGTCAAAAAAATGGGGAGAAGAAATGAACAGAAATTTCCTCAAAAAAGAAATACAAATGGCCAAAAAGCACATGAAAAAATGCTCCATGTCGCTAGTCATCAGGGAGATGCAAATCAAAACAACAATGAGATATCATCTCATACCACAGAGACTGGCACACATTCAAAAGAACAAAAGCAACCAGTGCTGGAGTGGATGTGGGGAAAAAGGGACGCTCCTTCACTGTTGGTGGGAATGCCGACTGGTCCAGTCTTTCTGGAAAACAATATGGACACTCCTTCAAAAACTAGAAATTGAGCTTCCATATGACCCCGCAATACCACTTCTGGGAATATATCCCGAGGATGCAAAAGAGCACAACAGAAATGACATTTGTACCTATATATTCATTGCAGTTCTGTTCACAATAACCAAAATATGGAAACAACCCGAGTGCCCTAAAACAGATGACTGGTTAAAGAAACTTTGGTACATCTACACAAAGGAATACTATGCAGCTGTTAGGAGAGAGGAAGTCATGAAATTTGCTTATAAATGGATATACATGGAGGGTATCATGCTAAGTGAAATGAGTCAGAAAGAGAGGGACAGACATAGAAGGACTGCACTCATTTGTGGAGTGTAGAATAACATCACATGAGGCTGACACCCAAGGACAATAGATACAAGGGCCAGGAGGATTGCCCCATAGCTGGAAGCACCGTAGACTTCAAACAAGTGAAGGCACTGCTAAAAATTTCATCTAACAAAACTTCCTGTGTCTTTACATTTATAAAACATTATAAGGTCTGGAGTTACAGGATGGCTGGAAAGAGTCTTTGCCTTGCATGGGATTCAACCAGGCATCCCTACAGTCCCCAAGCCTGTCTAGGAGTGATCCCGAGTGCAGAACCAGGAGTAAGCCCTGAGCACCCATGAGTGTGGCCCAAACATAAAAAATAAATTAAAATTGTGATAAACAGAGCAGAAATAGTCTACTCTCATCTTCAAGTTTCTCTCTATAATTTTTTAAATTATTATTGTTCATGATGATAAGTTTATTGTTACTCTTGCTATTACCTGCAGGTTTCCCTCTATTTTCCCAAAAGGAGGGCTGAGTTTTCTAGTTCTTTTAAGTTTATTAATATGACCTTTTAACTTTTTCAAATTTCTACTTGCTAATCTCACTGTAATTCTCTTTCATTCCCTCTATAAAATATATCACCCTACTTATTTTAACTTTAATCAAATTTTCCCAATTCAACATGCCTCAAATTTCTAAAAGTATCCTTTTTATTCTTTATTGCCTTTCCATAAAAAGTATATTGTGATTTTTTACATGTTCTCACTTCATTTCCTTTTGTTTTACAATATTACTTTCTATATTAGCTTGATGCTAATAAGGGGGAAAAAAGATATCCTATCACTGTAATTCCCTCATTAACCTACATAAAATATCCCACTGTCAAATTCATTCTTTTAAAATATAGCATAGTCTAAACTAGCCCCCTGGGTTTCTTTGGGGAGCGATACTTGTACCTCCGCCGATTTGACCTGCTAATCTGTTTCTTGTTTCTAAGTAGGTCACAATCCTTCCCGTCTTTCCCAATGTGCTCTTTCATTCCTATGACTGAATCCATTCAAGCTTTCCTATTATTCAAATGTTGAAATGCAATTCCTACTTTAGATGTTTCCTTGGTAGGAATCCAACTCTCTTGCACATTAAACACACCAATTTCTGTAATGAGCATTTTCAATAAGTTGAACTCTTCAGAGCCCCCAAAAAATCACTGTCACTGTCATCCCCTTGTTCATCGATTTGCTGTAGCAGGCACCAGTAACGTCTCCATTGTGAGACTTGTTGTTACTGTTTTTTGGCATATTGAATACGTGACGGGTAGTTTACCAGGGTCTGCTATGTAGTCAAGATACTCTCCATAGCTTGCTGGGCTCTCCAAGAGGGGCGGAGGAATCGAACCAGGGTTGGCCCCAATAAACAGCAGCCATTTTTCCTGTAGAGAATCAAATATATTATGGAGATTGCAAAGAGATAAATGACAGAAAGAATTTCTATTTCCAAAAATCCAACACCTCGTGGATTTATTTTTGTTATAGTTTAGGACTGGAGCAATAGCACAGAGGGTAGGGCATTTGCCTTGCACACGGCCTATCCAGGTTCGATTTATCCATCCCTCTCAGAAAGCCCAGCAAGCTACCTAGAGTATCCCACCCGCATGGCAGAGTCTGGCAAACTACCCATGACATATTCAATATGCCAAAAACAGTAACAACAAGTGTCACAATGGAGACTTTACTGGTGTCTGCTGGAGCAAATCGATGAACAGTGCTACAGTGCTACATAGTTTAGGTAGAATGGCTTTGACAGTATGAATGTTTATAGTAATGCTAAACAAAGTAACGGCACTCTGTAACCACTAAAGCATCCAAGAACCTCCACCTTTACATCTTAATATCACCTCTCTCCATATTGCTCTCCACTGCTTCCCCCACTACTTGGCAACCTGGGTTTTTGCAAGAGTTTGTTAGCAATCCCTAGTTCTGTCTCCATACCACAGATGAGTGAGCTCATCTAGTATATGATATTCTCCCACAGACTTATTTCTCTAAACATGATACCTTTCCGTTCCACCTCCATTGCAACAAACTGCAAGGCGTCTTATAAATTTTAAGGTGTTTTATAATTGCATTAATAATAAATGCATAAACCACATTAGAGTTGTTAAAATGTATTTTCACCTGCATTACTAATGAAGAATACAGTCCAGAAAAGGAGTTATGTCTTTGAGTATTGTCCCTCCTAGTATCAACCTACACAGAATTCCATACGGTCATAGGTGAGTTTAGCCAGAATCATCACTTCCTCGGGGGAAGAGAAGGTTGCTGGACTACAGGTGATGTTAATAAGCAGAAACACGTGTATTTTATAGACCAAGCCCTCCTTAGAGAAGAACAGGAGGAGACTGGTTTCAATCTACCCATTTCCCTTCCAATTTCAACAACTAAACTCCTCTATTTCTAGGACAAAACATCAAGGGCAAACAAAAGCCAGCAAGAGTTTCTCCATCCACCAAAGGAAATAGCAAGAATGAGGATTAATCACTCCATCTTATGCCACTAAACTCATCCATTTGCCTGAAGGAAAAAGAAATAATCCTGTAATTTTGTATATCTACTGTTCCCTAAGAATCTCAACCATAAGACACACACAAGCCAAACAGTTTCTAAAAAATCTTGAGGTTTCAATAATCTGAGATTGTTATTCAGGGAGACTAATACAATTCTCCAGAGAGATGTATTTTTTCTCCCCAACCTTATTTCCTTTTCTTTTCTCAACAACCCTTTTCCCAACCATGGGGCAAGAACTCACAACCACTTCCTTTAGGTTATTCCATTCTTGTCACAATCATGGAGCCAGTTTTCTATATAAACTTTCATTTTTAGATAACCATATGACATTTCATAAGGCTATTAAATTTTGTGATGAAGAGAATTACCACACAATTGCAGAATAAGTGTGTAAAAGATAAAAACCCCAAGAATTAGATCCTATATTAATCCAAAAAGAAACCATTGTTGTGCTGCAAAAAAACACATGAGGGGGCTGGAGTGATAGCACAGCGGGTAAGGCGTTTGCTTTACACGCAGTCGACCCGGGTTCGATTCCCAGCATCCCATATGGTCCCCTGAGCACTGCGAGGAGTAATTCCTGAGTGCATGAGCCAGGAGTAACCCCTGTGCAATGCCGGGTGTGACCTCCCCCCAAAAAACACATGAATATGCAAGAACTTTATGCAAAATTCTTTCATATTTCTATGTATTTATGAATTTTTATTTTTGATTATCATTTCTGTATTTTGTAATCTTTTGATTGAATAAAATATCACTACAGATACATGGCATTGGATTATTTTATATAAATGCATCTCCTAAAGATGACATTAGAAATGCATGCATATTATGGAGAATTTTTAGCATTTTGTGTTCACTTCCTATTTTAATGTAAGCAGAAATATATGACTTCTTTATGAGGTTGTTGTTGTTTTTTTCATAAATAAGCTTATTTTCATCTGTTCCAGTTGACTGAAATTTTTATCTTTCTGATACTCAAATTTTATAGGTTGGCCACTTAGTAGGCTCCTTTGATTACTGGCCTCTTTATCCTTTTCAACAAAACCCAAAATATCTCTGAAAATTGTTTTCTTGCAATAAGATATTTTAGGTCCATATTTATATATTCTGCCTCAAGGTATTTCTCCTGAGAATTCCAGTCACCTTAGTAAATGACATTAGTGCCCCAATATTGGGAGGATCAAGAGTGTCATGAAAATAATTTTCATTGAGCACTTGAAGTAGACAGAATAACTTTAAAAAAATTATACAGGGAATAGTTCCCTTAGGTTTTGAGGAGTTCATATTACACTTTCCAAAGGCTTAGGTTTACTTTTACTCTTTTATTCAAATTTCTCCAATATAAAATCTACATAGTTTATTTTTTGTTTGACAACCATGTTATCCCTTTACCCACTTTCCTATTAGCTGTGTAACATTTGCCACTTTAATTGTTGAGAAAAGTCCAGTGGCAACTTCATATTTATAACTTACTTAGATATCTGGCACTTCCATGATAAGAATTTAAAGATTTTTCAAACATATCACCAGAAGTTTTCTTTCTACATGTGTACAAGTAAAAAGAATTCAGAATGTTGCCAGTGTATAAAATTAGAGTGTAATCATATAATTTTAATGAATTAAAACATGCCAAGTTCCTAGGGTTACTGTGTACTTGTGTCAAAAGTAAAACACACTATCAGCTCAGAAAAATTAAATCTATTGAAACATAACCTAATTTACCAGGAAAGATATCCACGCTTTCTGAATTGTAGCATCAGATAAAGACATGTAATGTTCCCTATTAAATAAACACTGACATTTCTGAAAGCTAATTATTTTTACAGCGAGAAAGTAGAATATATTTAGAAAAAAAAGAGAGATAGTGCCTTAAGGTCAGAATATATTAATGTAAGGAAAACAATTTGGCATGCACATTTCAAAAATAAAGCTGCCTGAATGTAAATCTTTCTTCAATATAAAAATGGGCTCAAGTTATGAATCAGGACTGACAAAGGGAGCTGCGGGTAGGAGGTCACCTAGCTATTTCCTACATGTGCAAACTGTTTAGGAGGCTTGTACTGAGGGTGGGCGATGCCTGCGGTGATGAGTTCATCTCCAGGTTATTCTATATGCTGTGTTTCAGATAGAGTGCTTAACTGTTTCTCGTCCGCAGTTTGTACAAGTATTGGATCTATTTAGCAGCAGTGTGTAAATTTGCGCGGCACCTGTGGTCTCTGCTTTGCAGTGCTCCGAGGAAGCTGGAAGGTCTTGCATTCAGTTCCACCATTCCTACCATGGTCAATATTTAGAAAGACTCAGTAGGCTTCAGGATTTGTCCAAAATCCTCAGTCTTGCTACTTTGACTTAGAGATAACAGAGGTACTCCAAATTCCTGCCACCTAGTTTTGTTGAAACCTGTTGGCGGCATGTATTGGCTTAATCAGAACTTTGAGACCAAGTCTGCAAATCAGGCAAAAGCCGGGTATAGCCAAACGACCCTGTGAAAGTCACCATGGGTTTCACTGTCACTAGGATATGAATCTTTGCATTCACAGATGTGATTGACTCTGATTTGATATTTTCCTTTAACATTTTCCTTTTGCCTTGGAAAGTGAGTACTGGGGAATGTTATTTTAAAGAAAGGAGAGGCCAAGATAAAAGGGGGGGGAAATCCCTCTAGTTAAATACAATTATGTTAAAAGGATCCATGCTACTACCCACTTTAAGTTCATTTATTTGACATATAAAGAGGTTTACTGAGTTCTTTCTAAGTATGAAAGATACCTTGATAAACTAAGCAAGTAAAAACCTCATGGAACTTATATTCTCCATTTAAATTGTCTTAGAAAAGAAGTTCAGTAGAAATGTTACTTTGCTGTCTTCTATTGTCATTTTGTGTATGTTTATTTTTTGTGAAACTATGATGAGCAGATTATAAAGCAGTTCAGCATATCTGGGTCACAGAAGTTAGTGACGTTGGTCACGTGCTAGGAATAAGCACAAATAATAGCTTTGTGCAACCAACTTGCTCATCACTTCCAAACATGCATACTCCAATGACAATTCACATAGTGATCTAGATCTAGATCTGACCTAAGCAAAAACTGGGAGACTAGTGTAACTATCTGGACTTGACAAAATTAGAATAATGTCTTGAGACTCAATTTTTCTATAACCTATAATCTTGTTCCATAATTTCTGATGTCTATCCACATTGCTGTATCACATGAAATTATTACCTTGATTTTTTATCAATAGAGCACCAGTACTCCTGGTCTCTGTTACAAAAAAAATTAAGAATAATAAATGATACTGCATTTTTACCGTCAGAATTCCCCTAACTCACCCATTTCTAAAATTACTCTCAAGTTTGCTTTCTAGCAGAAAAGCTCACAGCTCAAGGCAGCTTCCATTTATTACCTCCTCTGAGGTTAAGTACAAAGACTCACTCTTTTTCAGAATGGCAGCCCTTTCTATCACCAAATTGTTATAATCCTCCTCCATTTTGGCACGGATTGTGGTTGACAGAATATGAGCTCTGCTTCTGCCATCATCTCCTTTGACTGAACCACACCCAGATTTCGAATTAACGTGCAGATTTTGAATTAACACGCTGAATAAGCACAAACCTATATTTCTCCCATAATTGCCTTTCATTCAGTAAACGCCGGGCTAGGTAACCTCACCATAGCTCATAAAGAATATTTAGGGCTCCTACTGCGATAAAACATTTCTGATAGGAACATATTTTGCATTCTCTCCACTTAGACCATGAATTACTAGTGAATGCATTCTGTTACTAACATAATTGATTTACAAAATAGCTTTTATGTAGCACATACAAAATCATTCTTTTGTCAAATATGAAAGATTTTCCAATGCAACAGTTTGGTGGAGCAGAGAGCCTATTGGGCTGAAAAGCAAATACAGCTATCTGATTAATTGATTCTGACCTCATAAATATTATACTTTGGAAGCTCTAATGGAACTTCCTGAGGGTAAATTGTATGGTTCACCTCGTTCATTTATATCTCTGGCTGACAGATGTACATTATAAAATGTCACTGAATATGCTGGCAATAAATGAGGTATAACATTAGCATCTTGATTCTGTGGTGGGATTTTTATGGAACACTTTTGTTAAATGATTCTAACAGTAGTAAAAATATTACAATATTATTCACTATACGTCATCCTTTCTATTTTAATCACTCTCCCAGCAATTTGCATTGATCTTCTTTACTTACATCAAACATTTCTGCATTTACAAAGCAGTTTTCTTTTATTGTGTTCTATCACTCCCTGCCAATTAGAAATTGCCTTTGTTAGTATGTCGTTGCATACATTCTAATTGCCATGCTAATGATATCCTTCATTTATACACATAAAGAGTCTAATCTAAAATTTCAGAGTTCAGTATGAGGCAAGAATTGAGGGATATGTCGCAAATTGTCCTTCTTAGAATTTAATTTTTCAGTCTCATGTTGATTATGGAGAAATTATCATTTTTATTTCATTGAAAGAAACATTTATGAAAGGAAAAATCAAGATAACAAAAACAAACCAATTTTACACAACAATAGAGCATATTTTAACATAATATTTTATGTTATTGTACTAACATTATCCTGAGAAAAATCTATTTTATGTGGTTGTGAGCCTAAAAAGTATGCAAATTTCATTGTATGTTAATCTTGCCAATGAAAGGATGATTACTTTAAAGACAACTTAGCTTCAGGAAAAGACTAAAAAGGAACTAGTGTATCTGCAAAGTAGAGCAATTTAATCATGTACTTGAGGTGTCCTTATTCTTTTTTTTGTGTGGGCTCCTAGAACTAAGAAAATGAAAGAAAATTCATTTTCTAATGTTAAATTCTAGAAGACATTGAATAATTTTCATGCATAAAATATGTGTGGATTTGAATACTGTAACAAAAGTTCTCATTGAACATTGTTATCACCATTTTTATAATACTTTGGTTTTCTTTGTTTTGTTATGGTTCCTTGTATATTATTTCATTATCATTACAAATTCAGAAGGAAAATTCATTTAATTTTTTTATTCAAAATATAGACAGGTATATAGAAAGCTGGGAAGCTTGAATATATTTTCAGAAACCAGTAGTTGAGCTGGATATTATCAGACCTTAGGTCCTAATTCAATCAAATGAATTTTTCCTTCTGTCCTTTTTTCTTAATTGAAGTCCAGCTAAACAAGTTAGCACCATCTACTGAAAACCTCCTAGAAAGAAATGTGAATAATTTATATGAATATCTCTAGTTAATTCATAGTTTAGGAATCTGTATAAAAAAAGAAAATGGAAATATATTGTTGCTTTCAAAAGAAAAAACTACATTTATAATCACCACAAACAATTGTAGCAGGAAGCTGATAGGCTCTGAGTAAAAAGCAACTAAAGTGTATGTTGTAAATATATTTTTGTATTTCTCCCATTAAATTTTTCAGATCCTTCTGATTTCCACTTCTGTCTCTACCAGAAACTCTTTCTTGTTCTATTCTCTTTATGACCTGTCATTTTCCCTTTATTTCCTGTCTATACTTATTCATTTTTGAGTGTGACTATTTGATTAAGAACTACCTTTTCTCTCTCTCTCTCTCTCTCATATGTAGGATATGAGGAAACAGATAAAACTAATAGAAAACTTGGGGCTGGAGTGATAACACAGCAGGTAGGGTGTTTGCCTTGCATGTGGCCGACCCGGGTTCGAATCCCACATGATCCCCTGAGCACCGTCAGGAGTAATTCCTGACGGTGCATGAGCCAGGAGTAACCTCTGTGCAATGCCGAGTGTGACCCAAAAAAGCAAAAAAAAATTTTTTTTTAAATAATAAACTAGTAGAAAACTCTGTGGACTTGGGATAATAGAGGTTCCAGAGTTGGGAGAGGGACCAAGGAAAAATAGGGCACTTCTGGACTCTGATGATGAAGGATCATGCAATGCCAGGGATAAAGCTTAGGGCACTCCCATCAAAATATTTGCTCCAGCCCTTTGAACTATTTCCTGGCCCCCAAATGTTTCCTAAGGGGAGATATTTGTGCAAGATCTTTTAGATAGTAACCACCAAGTCACATTAAAAAATATCAATAATTCTCTTTCGATCTCTCTTTTTTCATTTTAAAAGAAGATAACAATAATTTACGTCCTTCTCTTACTGAAAGAGAGGGAAGGGTTTTTAAATAATATATCTGTAGACATTTTGTGAATGCTGAAGTCTGACAAAAATCGAACATAATCCCAAAATAACTCAACCTGAAGGGCTACTCTGTTTGAATCACCTATTTTTGTAAAAACATTCTATATTGGAGCTATGTAAAATATAATGGCATTTTCATTCATTCTTGAGACTTTTGAAGCTAATCCACCAGAGATTTGATGCCATAGTTTCAGACATATTTCTATTTTTAGAAAAGCAAATCTAGTATTTCTTTCTAGACTTCATTTAATTTTGTAATCCATAAAGGTCTGGTCTATGAATCAAAATCAGCCAATTTACAATCAAGAGAAATGAATTCTTCAGTCATTAGACTGTCTGAAGTCAAGTTCACTAAAGGAGCTTAGCTAAAGAAGAAAAGAAAGTTGTTGTTGTTTTTTTTCTACAACTATTATGGAGTTTGTTATTTTCTCGTACAATTTCTTCCTCGATGTCAATAAAACTATTTCTCTGCTGTTTTCTCACATGTAACATTCATTTCCATGTTACAAATCTGAATAATGATTTATGGAAGTCAAAGTTTACCCCCAGTCCATGTTTTGGTTTCCTCTGAGGCCTAGGAAGTCAGACGGGAGGGGAAACATTAAAATAAACGAGGAAAATCACAATGGTGAGTCAATATTCTCCCAGACTCCCACTCTTACTTCAATTAGACTAGTTGTCAAATTCCTGAAACTCCCCATCTCTTTCTGGAGTCTCCTGACACTTGAATTTTTGCTTGTTACCTACTCACTTCTACATATTCACTTTGTGTCCTTGGGTCAAGTAGTTCTTCATATGTAATCTGAGAATAATAACAGTGCATCATTTTAAAGATGATTGCAAAGATCATATCAGAATAGATAAAACTGAGTGGACATTTAGAAAGAAAAATTAAATCTATCCTTATTATTGTCATTGTCAAAAACCTAACTGCTACAATCAATCAAAAGAGAAAGAGAAGAGATGAAGTGGGGAAATGAAACCAGATGAAAGAAAAAGAAGGAAATGATTGTTTTGTAGATAAATTAGAAAATAAAAGAGTATATTGGGGGTTGCTCCTTTCCAATCTCATTTCCTCCCATTTTCTTCTCGGATCCCTATACTCTGGCCTGGCTAACCTACCTGCCTTATAAAAAAAAAAGACCTTATTTCCTTGACAACACAAAAACTGTGCATTTCATTACTCCTTCTTGAAAAATATAATATTCATCTTACAATTGTTAAAAAAAAAATTGGCCGCCTGACAGCATTTATATGACATTAGGATTTTATGCGCACATTTTATGAACTTCACTAGAGTTTAACTTTCTTAGAGAGCCAAATCAGTTTTGAATCCTCTATGGCACCTTAAACTGTTTCTTGAATAGAAGCAAATTACCATAATTTTGATTTATTTTGTTGGGAAGCAACTAATCAATATATTATACTTGGTTTTCAAACATATGTATCATATTTCTTTTATTTGTTGAGCGCTTAGTTGAACGGGGAAGGGCCTCCCCCCTGGGGGGTGCATGGGAGGCATGCGCGTTTGGGACACACCCAGCAATGATCAGGGCTTAGTCCTGACTCTGCACTCGGAGATCACTCCTGGTGGGGTTCAGGGAAACAATATGTGACCCTGGGGATTGAATTTAGGTTCATCACTTGCATGGCAAGTATCATACCAACTGTACTATTGCTCTGGTCCCTAGTGCATGTTTTTTGAGAGTTAAAAACCAAGGATAATTCTTTTGCTTTATTTCATCAAATTTTTATGTGCTAATATACTTTCTTTGGAATATATCAGGGCACTAATTTTTATAACAAATAACAGATATTTTTTTATTTATTTCAGAACTGTATGGAAAAATTTAAAAATAAAGGTATGGGACACATAAGTAGAGAGAGAGTAAGAGGAAAATTGTCTGCCATAGAGGCAGGGAGAGGGGTGGGATGGGGGTGGAGGGAGGATACTGGAGACAATATGGGTGGAAAATGTACACTGGCAGAGGGATGGGTGTTCGATCATTGTACGGCTGAAACTCAAACATGAAAGCTTTGTAAATGAAGCTCATGGTGATTCAATTATTATTATTATTATTATTATTATTATTATTTTGTTTTTAGGGACACACCCAGTGATGCTCAGGGGTCACTCCTGGCTCTGCACTCAGGAATTACCCCAGGCTTTGCTCAGGGGACCATATGGGATGCTGGGAATCAACCTGGGTCGGCCGCGCACAAGGCAAACACCCTACCCGCTGTGCTATCACTCCAGCCCCAAAGGTACTTGAGCAGAGTTATAGTTCAAAGGCTGAAGTACTTGCCTTGAATGCAGCCAACTCTAGTTTGATCCCCTGCACTGCATACATCAGGAGTGATCCCTGAATATAGGATCAGTAGTAATTCCCGAGCACAACTAGGTATGCCTCCCAATGAAATATAAATAAACCAATAAAATACTTATACAAGTGTATATGTATATTAACAGATTTTTTAAAAAATAAGTTTCACGTGTATTTGGATAGTGTGGAGGATGAGGAGACATGTGTATTTACTTTTAACTTTCACAGGTCATTTTAATGTTAAGCAGAGTTGAATTAATGGTTTAGTTCATGATCTCCAAGTCTGATAAGGAACAGTTAAGCACACATTACCAATATGCATTGCAGATAATGTAAAAATCTATTTCTTTAACCTCACCCAAAGGATGATTTAGAGATTATCCCATCAGAGGAGGATGAGGTGGTAGAGCCAATAAGCTGTACACTGATGTGCTTAATAACTTTCAGGCTTTGTGGTCAGTGACACATTTCCCCGAGACATAGATTTTATCATTGAAACCAGAGCAAGCAACTTTAGGAACAAATTCCTTTTAGCCAAGTGATGATTAACCATATGGTATTAAGAGTTTGGCTTTGAGGTTAAACAGAATAGAATTTAAATTCTAAGCCTATCATTGATTTATTATGGGTTAATGCTTGCCTATAGGAGCTACAATTTTCTCACATATAAAATGAGAACAATTGCAAGTTTAGAGTGATTATTATAATTAAGAGACTATACGTGTGCATAAAAATATATATAAATTGACTATGATCTCCTATGGTATTGATTTTAAGAAATTTCTAGCCATTATGTTGGAAGAATCCAAAGCATATTCCAAACCATATTCTAAATCATAGTTGATGATCCCTACAAAGTACATTTATTGGAAGCTATGGTACAATCATGCTGACGTTATTATATATAAAAGCAACAAATCATGGCTTGCTACATGTGAGTTTCATCCTTGAATTCTAGTTGCATTGGTTAGCCAGAAACTCCTCTGTTTATAGGTTTCCCTTTAAAAGACAAAGAATTACTCATGGCTTTAAAAATCCTGGTCTTACATCAGCCAGAAACTTTGAGAATCATTCTTTCCCACCCGCACACCCGTCTTCATTTCCAGGCGTTCATCCTTTATACATGATACCTCTGGCAAGATGCCTGGAGGAAAACTCATGACCCATAAAGTTAACTTACCTCAAGAGTAGGAGACAAACAGGCTTAATTTAACCCAGAAGACACCAAGAAATAATAACTTGGAAATAGAGACCAGGCTGAGCTAATGCACAGACAGTCTTGAGAACTATCATTTTTAGTAGGGTGTACAGCATTCAATCAGGGATTAGCTCATTCTGAAGGCAACTAGCCAACAGTCAAATTTCAATGTTAATTATAAGATTGTCAGTCTCTGTTCTACATATTCCAGGATATTCAATCAGTTGAAACAATGAATATCATTTTAACCATAGAGAATTTGTGACTCAGACCAAGGAAATGTTATATTTTCTGTTCCATTTCCAAGAAAACCTTCCCTACAAAGTCCTCCCACCAAAAGAGAAAGAGAGAGAGAGGGAGAGAGAGAGAAAATGGTATCGTTTTTATCTAGATTTGATCCTGTGCTTATTTCCAATCTAGAAAAAAAATTGTTTTGGTGTGTAAGTACATATGAATGTGTTTTTAAGAAAGTTGAAAATTAAATTCATTCTCATATATTCATTCCCATGACTTATTTCTGCTGCCTAATTTAACATATCTGAAACAGATCAAGAGATAAGAAATATGAGTGGAGTTTAAGAGAAATAAGCTTCTCATGTTAGTACCCGCCTGTCTTTTTTATGTTACAAATCTGTATTCCCTCCAGAGTTGGAAGTAAAGTACGCTGAAGAAGAGTTTTACTTTGTCAGCTTAATAACCCAAAGAGTATCCGTGATAAGCACTCTTACTGACCTTCTGCTTTCTTTCTCCTTCATCTTAAAACATCCTGATATTTCAGTATCCTTTGATTTCTTCCTACTCCTAAATAGCTCTGTTCACAGAGGTAAGGCAATGTCGAAGGCACAATCAATTTCAAGGGAATTGAATTTGGTCCTTCTCTGAACCAAACTGCTAGAGAAAGTCAAGGATAAGGAGGGAACATTTCATTTCTCCTTTGCACTTTTAACTACAGTTACTCTAATTTTTTCAGAAACAAGCATGACTCTTTGTGATAGCTTCCTTGGACTTGAGATAATTCATAGTTCATCAGCGTACGCCACTTTTCAATGGTGGTTTATAATTTTAAGTAGAGAACAGTCACTCGTGCCTTCTTTTAACAAGTATCTATTTAGTCTTCACTATGTGTCAAGGATTATTCTAGAGGCGAGCAATATGAAGATACAGAATATCCCAACAAACTATTAGTTCATGACAGAACATACATAAGCATAAAATTTATGTTAGCATTATATTATTTGTGTAGAGGTGTGTATAAGGCATGATTTAATTAGGATTGCAGTAAAATTGAAGGAAATGTAAATCTAGATAAAGTATAAAGGACCTCAAATAGGAAAGTTAATTTTATTGAGCACTGGAGTTGTGAGCTGATTTGTTTTACTAGACAGAACAAGGGGAAAGTATTGTAGATGAATAAAGAGTATGAAAATGAAAATAAGTCAATGAATAGTTATAGAACTTGAGGGGCTAGAGTGATAGCACAGCAGGTAGGGCATTTGCATTGCACGCAGACAACCCGGGTTCAACTCCCAGCATCCCATAAGGTCCCCCAAGCTCCACCAGGAGTAATTACTGAGTACAGAGCCAGGAGTAACCCCTGTGCATTGCCGGGTGTGACACAAAAAAAAGAAAAGAAAAAAAAAGAACTTGAGGGTTAAAATGAGGCTAACAGCATAAACAGGAGCCATTATTTGTATTTTCTCTCTGAATGGTAGATGTTACGGACAATTTTGATCAGGGAAATAACAGAGGCAGATTATGGTTGGAAAGGTTACAGTATACGAAGAGGAAGGTTTGTATTGGAGAAAAGCGAAATAGAAATAGAAAAAGCTGTAGTGGTGCAGATGGGAGAATTATGTATTTCTGCTGGGTGCTAGAGGTAAGAATACAAAAGAATGCATAGACACAAAAGCCATTGGGTATCAGGAGAAGATGTTTATGGTCTGAAAAAATAGAAGAGAAGCACATCACCGTGAAACAATTTATAAAGTTGTATCAGAAGCATACGGTTATACTATAATAATAAATTTTGATACAGTATTAGTATGACATATATATAATCTACATTATAAAAGAATTCCGGTGCACATTGGGCTGAGGGAAATGAAAAATATGTAGGTGTGAATAACTTAATATTTTCTCTCTTTTTCTCCCCTATAGCCTTGATATCTCTTGTTTTAGAAAGAGTTGGTATGTGGAGAATTATAATTAGAAAACCTAAAACAACAGTGTCAGGGCTGGAAAAATAGTACAGAAGTTAAGGCATTTACCTTGCATGAAGCCATCCCTATTCAATTCCTAGCACACATTTGATCTCTTGAGAACAGATCCAGGCAAAGTCCCTGAGCACCGCTGGTTATAACCACAGAACAAGATAAATGAAAGAATGAAAAGAAAAACATTAAATTATATCTTATAATACTACAGAGTGTTTTATCAAGTAAAAATAGCAATTTGAGTAATAATCAGAAATATTTTCACTGAAATTATGTAATATGTCTTCATAGTTTTAACATTTTTGTACAAATTAGCTTTCTTCTTCTTGTTGATATTTTATGTAGTTTATAAACAAGTTAAGTAGGTCTCTTTTTCAAGAAATAAACTTCGAGAAAACACTTCAAATGATTATATCCTCAAAACTGTAACCAACATATATTCATGGAGTACCTACCTATACAAAGAATCTTCTGGACACGTAAGAAAAAAAAAGTAAAACTAGATTCCCCTTGTTCTCCCTTAAGCACATGTTCATCTCTTTCCTTCATCTAAGTTTTCAATGAAGATTCATTTGTTTCATTTTTTAAAAGTATATGTTATAACTAATATCAAAAATTTAAAAATTAAGGTGCTGGAATTCAAACTTAAATACAACATGTGATAGATATTGAAGAGAGCTTATATCACTTGGCAAAATTCCCCAGGTATGATATGCTTGTTAAAAATGTTTTAGCATAAACACCATATTTCATAAAACCAAGACATTTGTCTTCATAGCTGACCCATGTTTTTAATTCTCAAAATGTTTTTCACACTTCCTGAAACCTAAAATAATCTCCATTTCTAGCTCTTTATTCTTCCTGTCTGTAATGGTTTACTTATGTGTTAAATCACAGGATGTTTTGGGATGAGATTAACATTCAAATTGATCAATTTTGAATCCATCAAACTACCCTTCCAAATCTGAGGGCCAATCAGTTGAAGGTCGAAGTGAAACAAAAGACTAACCTCCTCTCTGAGCCAAAGAAAACTCTAAAGAAGTAGTCTCTTATTTGCTTTGCACTGTCGAAGCTCCTGGATTCGAGCCTGCAGATGTTGGACTTGCCATCCTACTTCTTGTAATAAATCTTTCTAGGTCGAGATACATCCTCTTGTTCTGTTTTTCTGATGAAACCTAATACTCCACCCAAATCCATTACTCTTCATAAGCTCTCCATTTTCTGATTTAACACATGGTTGTCAAGATCTACTTCTGTCACAAAAAGAGTCAATTAATTATAATAAGTATGATCATGAACACACCCGCATGTATAACACGTAAAATAACTAAGAAGAGGATGAATTTAATCTGTATGGGAGACAAAATCTTTCTTTATCAAAGTGAAAAATAAAGATTTGCTGCCATGTTTCTCCTTGACACTGTCATTGTTAATAGATGCTGGTAAACTATACCAGCATGTCATTCTCTAACTGACCTCAGTCACCTCCTCCCCTTTAAAAACCGTCACGTGCTTCATCTTTTACTTCCAAATTTTTTGGTATCAGCTGTTGAGTCCCCCTATTCTCTCCCACTCCTCTACCAATCTCTTCTCTGTATAATACTGGAAATCCAGAAACATTCAATCCAGGTTCTGAATTGACATTAGTTTTGAACAAAAGAAAGATCCATCATTTAAAATAATTTTCTGTATGTACTCTTTTTTAGTTTGGAGGTCACACCCAGCTGTGTGCAGGGTTTACTCCAGACTCTTGTATTCAAGATCACTCCTGACAGTGCTCAGGGGATTGTATGGAGTGCCAGGGGATTGAACCCAGGACAGCCACATGCAAGGCAAGTGCCTCACCTGCTCTACTATCGCTCCCGTCCCCAAAATGCAGATACGTGAAAGACCTAGGCAGCTAGGTTTGGTTTAATTGAGGAGTATGGGCTCAGGTATATATATATAAATAGCAGCAAAAGCACAGCGGGTAGGGCGTTTGCCTTACACGTGGCCAACCCAGGTTTGATTCCTCTGTCCCTCTCGGAGCTCCCGGCAAGCTACAGAGAGTATTTCACCAGCATGGCAGAGCCTGGCAAGTTACCCGTGGTGTATTCTATTCTATATGCCAAAAACAGTAACAACAAGTCTCACAATGGAGATGTTACTGGTGCCCGCTTGAGCAAATCAATGAACAACAGGATGACAGTGATACAGTGCTATATATGTGTGTGTGTATATATACATACATCATTCATATATATGTATATATACATACATATATGTATGTATAGCACTGTCATCCCGTTGTTCATCAATTTGCTCAAGTGGGCACCAGTAATGTGTCCATTGTGAGACGTTGTTACTGTTTTTGGCATATGGAATGCACCATGGGTAGCTTGCCAGGCTCTGCCATGTGGGCATGATCCTCTCGGTAGCTTGCCGGGCGCTCCAAGAAGGACAGAGGAATCAAACCTGGGTCGGCCGCATGCAAGGCAGACGCCCTACCTGCTGTGCTATCGCTCCAGTCCACATGTATATACACACATACATATATGTATATATGTGTATACATATATTTATAGCTCTGTGCAGAATATATAGTAGATTACATAATGCCCCTGAATTTCACACCACAAGTAGGAGAGGACAAAGTAACAGGGCACAGCTTGCTCTGGTCAAACAAATAGTAACACATTTATATAATTCTGTTAGGCATGATTCTCCCTGAAGCTGAACTCACAGAGGATTGGGTCAAAATGAGGAGAACTTCGGGCAGGCGGGTAGATGTTCTTTCGAATGTTATAATTGTGGCTGGAAGGAGAGCACTTGAAATCCTGGGGGACTCTCTTAGGTCAGCACAGAAAACTCTAGAAAAGCCCCCCCTGGTGTCCTTTCAATAACACAGATACGGTGGCATATGAGCCCCATGCTTTGCTGTAGGCACCTCCATAAATCAATGTCAACTTCAGGAAAACAAAGCCCAAGCAGCATCTTGCACTCCTGTCCCCAGCCTGTTTTCTTAGCGGGCCACCTGCAGCTTCCTTCACGGGAGCTGACCGCTGGGATCCAAGCTGCCCAGAACAGCATTTCATGGTGCCGAGCAAATGGAGGGAAAGAGATCCGACTAAATCCCTGAAAAAATAAAGCTGGCACTCATTTCTGTCGTGTGAAACGCAGACTCCTGCATCGCTTTCCTCAGAGTCCTCAAGAGTCTTACTCAGATTCTGTGAGAAAAGTATGAGCAAGGGCTGAGGGGGCCCCCATCTTTCCCCCCAATCCAAGAGGAGCAGCAGTTCTGGGTGTTTTTTTTTTGTCTGTTGTTAAATATTGTGGGACATCCAATTAATTTCCAACCTGAAAAAAAAATGTTTCAACTATTATTTTCTTATGAGGAAATGTTCTACTTTATATTTTTTAATTTAAATTTAAGTTCTTCAGAATTGAGCTGTAGAGTTTCTACGTTCTAGCTATCCATTATTGTTTTTTTTTAACTGAAAACATTAATCAGAGTGCAGACTGCTGAATTTGTTCTAGTATCTCTCTGATGATACTATTATCTTTCGACACCTCCATCCCTCTTCTGTAAATGAAGATACCATCAGGTTGCCTGCTTTCCATGAAGATCAAATGAGCCAGTGCTCACTGCAAGTCTTTGAAACACTGGCAAAAAGGATTTCAATGTAAAGGCAGTATGTATCGCATTAAGCTGAGTACGAGTGACGCCTGTAACAAAACTGTCCCACACTGAAGCTGAATGCCAACATTTACTTCATCTTCCAGTACTGGTGATGTAGACAGAATAGACAGATCACCTTGTTGAGAAAATTATTCCCTTGCTCTGTAGCTTTGAAAATGTTGAGTGGTTGCCTCTATACACTTTTTTCCAACAGAAATCTTTCCTCTTTTTTAAAGGGACACTACAGGGGTCTGAGAAAGAGGGAGAGAGAACAGGAGTCGGATACTTACTTTGGATGTAACCAAGTCCAATTTTATCCTCAGCACCACATAGGGTCTCCCATCTCTCTTCAAGAGGGATTTCTGAGCATGGAGTCAGAAATAAGTGTTGAGAACCAGTGGGTGTGGCCCAGATCAAAACCCAAGAAAAATCAAGTGATGCTTAAATGGAATGTCACTCCATACAGAAGAATAAAGCAGAAAGAACCAGTTGAGCTTGGAGGTGTGGCTCTGAGACTTGGCTCCTGAGGAGCCGGTGAAGAACCCTCATACTCTTACAGAATAGAGTAGAGACTCCTTGCGCTTCCACTTGTGGTGTTTGTTCCTTCTCTTGTTCTCTATGTTCGTCATGAAGCTTTTACTTGTCCCCTAGATAATTAGATTCCTTTCACTCATTCCCTATGTAATATTCATTTTGTGTGAGAGACAGTGCGGGTGACTTGGAAATTCATCATTTCAATTTAATTTTAATTAATTTGAACATTTAATTGTCCCTCTTAATAGCTTTAGCTTCAGTTGTAGGCATGACCTTTCCCTTTTCAAGTCACATTGACAGAGCCGACCTCCGAGATGCCTGATGTCCGTATAAAAGATCAAAAGATGACTGATACCTCAAGCTAAGTCATCGAGCTTTCTCTCCCATCTCCAAATTTGCATAGAATATAAAAAAATAATAGCCAAGTGCCTTCATCTAGATTATCTGAAATACATATTCAAATATACATAATTTTTATCAGACCCCATATTAATCACTTGAGTCTCCATTTCCTGAGGCCAGAAATATGGAGCTAAATTGACGCATGAAGAGTTTGATTTATTTCCAGGCCTGTTTCTCGAGATTTCTTTTTTTTTCTTAAATATAGTTTAATGACTTTTTTATTCTCTTCTTTTTGGGTCACACCTGGCATTGCACAGGGGTTACTCCTGGCTCTGCACTCAGGAATTACTCCTGGCAGTGATTGAGGGACCATGTGGGATGCTGGGAATCGAACTCGTGTTGGCCAGGTGCAAGGCAAACACCCTACCCGCTGTGCTATCACTCCAGCCCCCTCTCCAGATTTCTTAACAAGCCTTCTTCTTTTTTTTTTTTTTAACAAGCCTTCTTAGTACTTTTTTCCCTTCTATGTAAATTCTTTTGTTAAGTTTAATTAAGACTGGAGAGACAGCATAGGGGGAAGGGCGTTTGCTTGCAAACTGCTGACCAAGGTTTGGTTGATCTGTCCCTCTTGGAGAGCCCGGATACTCTACCTAGAGTATCCCGCCTGCACAGCAGAGCCTGGCAAGCTCCCTGTGGCATAATCAATATGCCAAAAACAGTAACCACAAGTCTCACAATGGAGATGTTACTGATGCCCGCTCAAGCAAATCGATGAGCAATGGGATGACAGTGCTACAGTGCTAGTTTAATTAGATATTTTGAGTTTGTAAAACAACAACAAAAATAGTTCTAGTATCCCTGAAGACTCTTCCAGTATTCCAGACTCCACTGATGATCTGCCATGTGATGCTTTATACGTATGATGTTCAAGATGTTCTGCATGTATTCTTAAATTAGCATATAGTCGAAGGAAGAGAATTTCTGCCCCACTCCCACCCCCGCCAGTATTCTAGAAGAACAAACTTAATTTCAGGTAAGACATACAAGTGGTCTAAAGACTGGTTTCTAAACCCTTGTGTTTTCAACTTCATTGTATATGACAAGTTTAATAATTTGGGTGAGTAAATTTACAATAGCTATCTGGTTATGGGGGAGGGGGGATGGACAAAAGTATCCGTGTGTTCTAAATTGAGAAGTATGTATATTTGAATATGTATTTCAAACATTGATGTTGGTGATAAGGAACGTACAACAGTTAGGAGAGGTCACATTTTATATTATTTTATCTAGATTTTCTTATCCCAAATCCTGTTAAGCTAAACATTTCCTGCTGAAGCATCACTCACCCCTCTTGGAGGTCTGGAAGCAGCATGGTGTTTTATTAGCAACTCTGCTGATATAGATGAGATCATGTTTAGCCCAGCCTTCATAAAGGATTACTTCATTGATTTCCTAGAGGTCCGGGCAAAGACCTTGCATTCCACATCCACTTTAGTACTAACTTTTGACCTTTGATCTTTTTTGTAATTATTGGTATTTAGAAAATGAGATACTATTGACAAGGACAGAAAGAAGTAGATCAGAATGTTAAGATATAAATTTTCCTTCTGAGAGATGCAATTACATATATTACATTTTTTATCGAAAAAATTTCTATTTCATTGCATAACCTCAGAGGCAAACATGACACATATCATTCATCTTCTAGACACACACACACAAATCCTTCAGTTAAAAAAGGCAACTGCACATAGCACAATTTATTTAAATATATTAAAACTGATCAATAACACAGAATATGTGTGTTTCAGGGCTGGAGCGATACTACAGTGAAGAAAGTGTCTTCCTTGCATGCTGTCAACCTGGATTTAATCCTGGGTATCCCACATGCCCCCCCCCCCCCGTCCCCAAGCACTGTCTAGAGTAATTCTGAGTGCAGAGCCAGGAGTAAACCCTGAGCACTGCCAGATGTAACACACACACACACACACACACACACACAACACCCACAATATATGTTTCCAGATCTGGATTAAATAATTGATAGATGATAGATAAGAAAGAAGAAAGAAAAGAGAAGGGGTAGTTTCTGGGATTTTGAATATTAAATATTCCTTTACTCTGTTAGCAGGAAAATGTTCTTTTGTCATTTACTGATTGTTTTTCTTTCAGTCATTATTTAAAGTTAACATACTATGTACTCAAAACGGTGCTGGTCAGTGAGGAAGAGAAGCATCATCTCTAAACTCTGGAGCTTACAACGATCACAATCACAATCACAATATCCCATTAATCACCGATTTCTCAGGTGGGCCCAATAATATCTCGTTTCGTCCTTTCCCTGAGATCTTAGAAGTCCATCTGGACTTGGCCCTCCCAACGATGTTGCACTGGGGGCTCTTCAGGGTCAGGGGAAATGAGATCCAGCTTGTTACTGGATTTTGCATATGAATACACCATGGGAAGCTTGCAAGGCTGTCCCATGGGGGCAGGAAACTCTCAGAAGACTGCCAGTTTCTCCCAAAGGGAGAAGCAGGCTAAAGATATTGCGCAGCCGCTTGCGGCTGCGTGCTTCTGAGAGCTTGCATTTAAGTCTCTCTAGATGTTGGCCGTTGATGGGATTACACACACCTGGGTTCCTCTGCCGGTACCTTCATGCATGAGGCCTGTCCGAACATGTGAAGAGGGGTCTCCAGCATGGCTGTAGCTAGGTTCCGGTGGTTCTCGGCCTCCAGGAGCTCTGCTCGGTGTGGGGAGGGAAGTTGGAGCCCATCCCCTCCGAGGGAGCTTACAACACAAGGGTGAAATATGTTGCATAAACAAAAATATTTAATTAGGACTTGCCAAAATTTACCAAGTCCCATAGAAAGCAAAATGGCAGCTAGCACCTGACATGAGATGAATTCTGCTCCATCACTACTGAAAAGTATCTCTCCTGGGAAATGATGCTTAGGCTGAGAACTACACTGAGACAAATAAGTGGGGGAGATAGAGAAACAAAAATGTTGCCAGCACTTTGCAAGAAGAAGAAAACATGTGGCTAAACAGACACACAGAGAGAACAGCTGGAGTTGTAAGAAGATGTATGACCAGGGACTGCATTTTGTAAGGGTCCTACCTTTAACTCAAAGTACATGGGAAGAGTAAGCAGGAAAGTGAGAAGGTGTGATATTGCTTTTATATTTATTCCACCTGGTGGGTGGAGAATGGGTTGAAAATAATACTTAGCTACTTTTTGCAGTGGCACAGACAAAGAACAGTGTTTTCTTGAATAAGGTGGAAGCAGCAGAGTTGAAGAGAAGTGGAAGGAGAGATGGAGAGAGAGGACAAGAGTGAGAAGGTTTGCCTGTGTTTTCTAAATAACTTTTATGGAAATTGATGTGAATCGTTTATGCTTGGGTGTGACAGACAAAAGGATTTTTAAAACTATACCCAAAATCTTCCTATCCCCTGAATCTTATACTTTTATTCATATTCAAATAATCCCAGTGATACATTCAAAAACACAAAAAAAACAAGCAATAATATTAGAAATATCATTCCTCACCTTTCTTTTTTACTGTTGGAATGGCCTCCAAATCAATGTGCATGTTTTACTCATTTTTGATTGAGTAAATGATCAATATAAAATGAAAGAATTGCAATTTATTCATTCTTTTCAAAGTTTTTTTGAAACTTTAAAGTCAGTTTTTCTCTCTGTAAACAATCCTGTCTTAAATATCTTTATTATCTATTGATGTTTCAATTCTTATATTTGATATTGGAAAGTGCCGGGTTGTTAGGTAAATAGTACCGCATTGCTTTCCAAAGCAGACTATTAAACAGTATCAATGAAACCTAAGAAACCAAAATCTGGTTTTGGACATGTCAACTTTGAGTACTTTATTCCCAAGTAGAGATTTTCAGTAGACAGTTGAATACATGCACAGAGCGTAGAAGAAACGTGTAAGTTAGATATAAAAAAGCTAGCACAAAGGACACAACTAAACATCCATACACATCGTTGATAGCACACAAGTTGTAATAACAGTGAGAAAGCATAGAAAAACAGAAGAGGCACATCTAATTCCCAAAACTTTGAAAAAAGCATTTCAAATATGGAAGGAATTTAGGGAAGGGGAGTCTATGAGGCAGACTCTGAAAGAGCAAAAAGGAAATCAAAGGTGAACAAGGTCGTTTCAAAATTTTGAGTCAGGGAAAATGTCTCAACAAGCTACAGTGAATGTTTTGCATGTAGGTGACTAAGGTACAATCTCCAATACTACTTAATACCCACAAAAAGAAACAAATTATTGAAAGATACTCTCTTAAATTCTGTTATTAATTTTCAGTAAAAGAAGACCAAAATGTTTTCACTATGACAAAGGAGATGTCTTGGAAATATTGGCAAGACTAATTCTAGGTACATGTTGGAATACAAAATAGACTGAGTGTGTTGAGCAGTAAATGAGGAAAGGAAGGAAGTGAAATATTGAAGGAAAGACTCTGAAGATGAAAATGTGTGTGTGTGTGTGTGTGTGTGTGTGTGTGTGTGTGTGTGTGTGTGTGTGTAGTGTTTATGTCTTCCTCTGAAGAATTGAAGTCTTGCACTGGGAGTGGAACATGTTGAGAGATGAAGACAGAGAAGAAATTGCTTTTATTCAGGACTGTCTGCATTTGTTGAGAAAGTTACTGTGACAGATGGTTCTGTACCAGCCCCATGGGCTGGGTCAAGAGTGTCATAACACAGAGAGGGGATTTTGGCTTCCTGAGCATTTCTATTTTTATCCCCCACTATTTGGAGCAAGATTAACATAGGACCTTCATTAACTGAAGCTGAAGGAAGACAGGGAAGAATGGAGGTTCCTACAGGATCCAACATCTATACCAGGATGTGGGTAACAGAAAAGGCAGAAACAGTGATTTGCAATCTTGGGGAGAAGGAACGAGAATCGGGAGGAAAGAGCAGTTGAAACCTGCCCTCATCTTTAAAGCATATAGAGTGAGATTCTCTATCCATGACATATGCTTTCCTCAAAATGACTCTGTCAACATCCATATTGCCATAGAAACCTCAGGGTTAGTGGGAAAATGATGTTTGGGCACAGGAATAAAAAATTTGGGGTTGTGTCATTAAAACATAATGGCAGCTAATAAAAATGGTAGTTTAACTTCCACGTGGTAAATAGCTAAGAAATGCAAAATACCACAATAAATATAGCAGTTGGCCTCAATAAAACTTGATATTTGCTGGTGGCCGTAGGTACTCGAAAGGTTGCAGCTTGTGAGGGGCTGGGGAGTTAGCAAGCTGTAAGACCAGCTGAAGATGGGAGCTGCTCATAACATGCAAGGTAAACTGAGAAGGCCATGCGATGCGTGATGTGTGCATTTGTGTGTTTTGTACACTCCAGCAAGAGCTCAGAGATCCGTTCTGCTAGGGTTAAATTCTCAGCATTCCCCTTGTGTTCCTGCCCAAGAAATCAAGCATGAGCAAGTGGAAGCAGGATACATGCTCCAATTGTTCCCTAATATATAAATTGTGTTTTCAAAACAAGCATATAGCATAACTGACTTCATTGACTGCTGACAGCCCAGATGGAAAAGGCTTAACCGTGTATTAGCAGCTAATCAGACTCTTTCGAGAACTGCATTTTAAGACGGGGGCCTTTTACCACGGTGAAGTTTAATATTTTTGTTTGTCTGTTTCTGATAAGTAGAACTTATTTCTATATTTCTCATTTTTCTACAATAATACAGTTATGTAGAAATGATTTGTGGGGAGAAGGGGCTACCCCTGGCGGCGCTCCAGGGAAACAGTCAATGCCTTACCCCAGACTCTTTCTCTGGTCCCTGCCCTGTATTTTCAGCTATGATTGACATGGAGTATTGTGGGTTTTTAAAGTATATAATATGATAATTAATATAGATATGTATTGCAAACTGATTAAAAACAAAACTGATTATTGTACCTATGTCCTGCTATGATTTTTGTGTTCTCATGATGAGAATTTTTAAGATATACTAGCTTAACAATTTTCAAGTATACAATAGAGTAGTATTGATATATTCACCCATGCTGTGCATTATATTCCCAGAATTTATTCATTCATACTTCTACTGTAAGTTTGCTTCCTTTGACCATCTTCATTCATGCCTCATCACACTTCACTCCTAGAAATTACTCATCTACTCTGTTTCTATGAGAATTTTAAAAAGAGTATAGGGCCTCCCTACAACTCAAATACTTCCAATAAAAACAAATAAAGGTAATAATAAAAGCACATATTTATTACACTGATATAAAAATACTTGCTATGCAATCCCCCTTACATAAATATGAATATACAGGTGTTGTTAAGTAATATTTATTAACTTCTACATGACCTTCTCTTGAGTGGTTATTTGTGCGAGTGGTATGAGATTATACTTTTGGAATTTAAGTGACATACTTATGATGAGTAAGAATAAATTTCATGAAAAACCAAACCTTGGGAAAATGAGTGCTGGTGAAGAATGTGAAGAAAATGTAACCCTTGTATACTAATGGTGGCAATTTAATTCCTGTAACCACTTAGAAAAACAGTATGATGCTTCCTCAAGAAGCTAGATATAAGACTAATATATAAACTAGCAATCCCACGTTGGATATCTAGGTATCTATCTGAAAAATGCAAAGTTATCAACCTCAAAAGTACACCCATCTCAATATTTATCCTAACATTATTCAGAATCGTGAAGCTACAGAAACAGTAAAAGCATACATAGATTGTTGAATTAATAAACGATTTGTTGTAGGTGTGTTTATAAGTACACAATAGAATAGTATTTAGCCTTAAGAAATTTTGCTTTTTGTAGCAAAGTGGAAGTAATTCAATAACATTATGCAAAATATGTCAGAAGGAGTAAGATAATGATTGGATGATTTAATTTATTTGTACAGTATCATGATCACGATCACAATCATGAAATCTCATTGATCGTCAAATTGCTCGAGCGGTCTCAGTAACCTCTTCATTTGTCCTATCCCTGAGATTTTAGAAGCCTCTCTCTACTCGACTTCCCAACAATGCCACATTGGAGGCTCTTTCAGGGTCAAGGGAATGAGATCCAGCTTGTTACTGGCTTTGGCATATGGATACACTATGGGAAGCTTGCGAGGCTGTCCCATGTAGGCAGGAAACTCTCAGTAGCTTGCTAGTTTCTCCCAGAGGGAGAACTAGGCTATAAGATAGATTCTGGGAGCTTGCTTTTAAGTCTCTGGATGTTGGCCATTAATGGGATTACACATGCCTGGGTTCCTCTGCTGGTACCTTCATGCATGAGGCTTGTCTGAATGTGTGGAGAGGGGCCTTAAGCATGGCTGTAGCTAGGTTCCAGTGGTCTTCAGCTGCCAGGAGCTCTGCTTGGGGCGGGGGGGGGGGGAGGGGAAGCTGGAGCCCATCCCCTCCGAGGGGCCCCGGGGAAGACGGTCAAGTGCGCGGGCAAGAGACTCTCTGCTTCAGCAGCACATATACTAAAATTGGAACATATACTAAAATTCGTATAGTATACATAATAAAATTGGTGAATGTAAAAAATAAAATTAAATAATGGAAACTGACATAAAAATTGAGATTCTGGGAAAGGAAAATGGAAGAAGTGTTTGAAAGGGTGTGGAAGATATGAGAGGGTGAAGTTGATTATTTTTCTGTTATTTTTTTTCTGAGGGAGAAAAAGTCAAGAAAGCTTTAAAGATAGTGTGCGTGGTCTCAGTAAACATATGACTGCAAAAATAAAGATGAAAACAAGCTACTAATGATAAAAAAACTTTTAAGTGACTGCCATGTCTACCCATGTCCTGTCACAGCTATCCCAGCAATAGAAATATAGATTGAATAACAGGTAATTTTTGCCAAGGTTGTGCAGAAAGTCAGAGATAAAGTAAGGGAAGTAACTTGGCCATCCTTAGCTGCAATCTAATTTTACATCCTTCAATATACATTATCGAGTTCACATTCTCCTGAGAGTTGGGGAGTTATTTCTGTTCCCGCATTCCTATTTCTATAATTCAGTTTTTATAGAACTCCAAAACCAATGCACACAACTAGGACAAACTGTGCTAAAGCAAGGAATAGTTCTTGTTCTAATGAGTAAACCATGTACAGTCACAAATAATGCTTGGGAAGAAAAAAAACTGAAATAACAGTAGAGTGAAAACTAGTGTAAGAATAATTACTTTTAGACTGGGTGCTTTGGAACTCAGTTTCATGAGAGAAACTGAATGATTAACAAATAATACCTGAAAATTTAGAAGATAAGACAAATTATCTAGCACAGAAGAAGATGATTCTAGCAATACTAAATTAGTATGCCTTTTCTCTCTTCCCTTCCCCAAAACCCTGGAATGTTCACACTGAGTGTGATTTCTTAGCATTTTAACTACTAATACTTATTGCCAGCCCATGAGCACTTAACAGCTGGGTACTTGTTGATAGAAGACTCACTAATATTAAAAACTTTCCAGTCTCCAGCCAGAGGTAAAGATGATTATGTTGCATGCTACTGATCCTGATTTGATCCCTGGCACCATATATGATCTCCTGAGAACTGACAGAGTGATCCCTGAGCACAGAACCAGGAATAAGCCCTGAGTAGAGTTGGTTGTGGCCCCCAAAACAAATAAAACTTTATAAAGAACATTCCAGATTCAACAGCATTATCATTAGTAGTATGCAGACAGTACAAATGATTCTGATAATTAATATTTTGTTATGTATTACAATTTTAGGACTTTCTCATCTCCAACTCTAAATGAGATTCACAAAGAAATTGTGAGCAAGAGACAGTATATTACACATACCAGTCCTCCCAGAAAAGACATGGTAGTTTGCTTCTGGTTGCTGAACTAGGTTGCAACAAAAAGCTAGTTCTGGGATTTCTCCCTGAGTCTGTCCCATTTCAACCCATACCACCTGCTGTGAGTATCCATAAAGTTGACCTTTCATAGTCACCTTTCATAGTTGTTTATCAAATCCATTTATCAAATTCCATTCTTCAATCTATGATATATATGTATATGCATATGTATACATATATATACATATATATATATATCTGTATCACTGTCATCCTGTTGCTCATCAAATTGCTCAAGCTGGCACCAGTAACATCTCCTTTGTGAGACTTGTTGCTACTGTTTTTGGCATATTGAACATCCCACGGGTAGCTTGCCAGGCTCATCCATGCGGGCAAGATACTCTCGGTAGCTTGCCGGGCTCTCCAAAAGGGGTGGAGGAATTAAACCCCAGTCGGTTGTATGCAAGGCAAATGCCCTACCCACTGTGCTATCGCTCCAGCTCATGTCTGGAAAGTTTATTCCATACCACCCATATAGGACAAATATTTCTCTTACAGAAAAAGGGGTCAGTGTGATAGTACAATGGGCAGGGTGTGTTTGTCTTTCACATAGCTGACCCAGGTTTGATCTCCATCATCCCTTATGGTCCCCCAAGCACCACCGGAACTAGTGCCAGGAGTAATCCTTGAGCATTGCTACATATGTACATTGACTTTGGGGCCACACCGGATAGTGCTTAGGGATTACTCTTGGCTTCTCAGGAGTTAGGAATCATTTGCAGGAGTCATTCCTAGTGGGGCTCAAGTGACCATATAGGGTGCCAGGGATCAAACCCCAGTCATCTAAGACAAGCATCCTACCTACTATGCTATTGCTCTAATCCCACACTATTATATTTTTAAGAGACTGAATGGTATATTTATTTTTACACATTATAATTTTGTACTATATAGCCATACTATATATCTATTTCATACATAGTATATATTTTCTGCTACACATATTTGTAATTATTTTAATATTGATATGAGCATATTTTTTAAAAATATTTATCTGTTTGCAGTTATGACTACTTGCAATCATTATAGCATTTTTTTAATTTTCAACAGTTTCAGTGAATAATTTCATAAATACTACTCTATTTTTTAATTATTTTCCTAGGATAAACAACTTGCATTACAATAACTTGAAACAGCATACGCAATTTTACAGCTGGTATCTTTAAATGCCAACTATATTTCCAAATGCATTGAACCAGTATAAGTCATGAACTGCAGTAGTTTAAAGTGACTAGTGAAGTGTCAGTTGTTTGTGTCTTCCATATCTTCGTTGACAAGAGTAAACAATTCATCAAACATTCAAAGCCCGGTTCTCACCCAGTATTTTGCTAGACCTCAGAAATGCAAAGGTGATTAAGTGTGCAGTCTGTGTTCCAGGGGCTCTGGATAATTTTGCCACTGATAATTCCAGAGCCTCAAGAGTCAGAAATTATGGGCAACTAGACACTTATATGTTCAGTGAACCAATAGTTTTTAAGAGGACTTGAGTGGAGATGTCTCTTCCAGATTTGTGTCATTCCACCTTGAGTATGTCATTCTCACTCAGCTGTCGGCACTCATAAATATGTGTATTCTGTATACCACGCTCTTCAAAAAGGAGACTGATCAGCTCTACTTTATATATTTCTCAGGTGAATCCAGTGATTTGAAACCCAGACAGTATTTCTTTTTAAATTTTCATGTAAGAATTTTTATAGCTCTTTTATGGTAGTTTCTTGGCTGCAAGGAAAAGAATTTGTCTTTGAAGGAGAAACACTGCAACGGAATAAGAAATAAAATGTTTTAGTCCTTTTGCTGCTGCCACTAGGTAGAAAGTGTAAAAATATTTCCCTATTACTCTATGACTATGCTCATTTAACTAATCCCTACCAAATTAGCCGTTTGTTGGAAGACTTATCTCTGATTCCTATTAATTTCCCAGCTTGGTCTAGGTTTAATCCTAATATCAGAGCCTCATTTCTTCCACCAACGTACAGATCAACCACCACCTCTACCTCACAAGTCTTTTCCTCTATAATTCCAGCTATCATTGGCCTTCCTCTTTCTAACCCTCTCTCAGTATCAGATAGTATTAAATCCAGATTTTATTATTCAGCCATTACTAAATGGTTACCTGCTTTACTACATTCTCACCTTCCTTAGACTTGTCTATGAACTCTGCCATAAAGACTGAAACAGAAGACAAAATTACATTTACTCCAATATAACCTATCCACAGTGATAGATAAAGTAGTAGGCATTCCAACAGTGTTTGATTAGCAGTGATTAAAAAGCAACCTAACGTCTTAAACTTAATGAAACTTGGTATTAGAGAGGGAACTGTAGAAAAGTGATACTTCATTTACCTTAATATTCCATCCTGGCATTTTAAAAATTCTCAGGGTGTATATACATAAAGGAAACCCAGAGATTCCGACAGTAAGCACTCCTAGGAGAAAACAAAGCAGCAATTTTGAGAGTGTACCGAGACAGAGGTTAGAACTCTGGGTCAGCCAAGGTGGAAGGGCAAACATTTGGGTTCTGAGTTGAAAACTCCCAAAAGGGCAACAAAGCAAGATTACATACTATGTCTTAGAAGCAAGGGCCGACTAGCATGAAAATAGCCAAGACACATCGGGAACCTCAGCCTTCACTGGATGAAGGTAATCTTGCATTAGAACTATGGTACTAAAATTAAACCCATTGATAAAATAATATTTCTCACAGCCACCATCAAAACTTTTTTAACAATATCTAATCTTTGGTAATCAAGTAATTAAATTAAAATTGAAATAAAATCATTCAGTTATTGAAGAATAAAATAACTACTAATATAAGAACATATGATGAGTTCATAAATGTAGGTTCCCATGTCAACATCATGATAATCACATAAAACACCATGTACATTTCTTCATAAAGTTGCTTCCTACAGAAAATTTCAATTACCCCCACTTCTAGGAGACACTGAAAAACTTCTTACTACTACAGATTACTTTGACAAGTTCTCAAATTTCTTATATATTTAGTAATATAGCACCATAATCCCATTGTTCATCAATTGATCGCCCACTTGAGCAAATAAAATTTAGTAATATAGCACAGTGGGTAGGGCATTTGACTTGCACGCAGTTGACCCAGGTTCGATTCCTCCGTCCCTCTCGGAGAGCCTGGCAAGCTACCAAGAGTATCTCGCCCGCATGGCAGAGCCTGGCAAGCTCCCCGTGGCATATTTGATATGCCAAAAATAGTAACAAGAAGTCTCACAATGGAGACGTTACTGGTGCCCGCTCGAGCAAATCGATGAGCAACGAGATGACAGTGAGAGTGACAGTGAAGCATGCATTATTATTATGTGTCCTATACGTGTTGTGTTCCTTTTTGTGAGTAATATTTATTATTTTAATACCACACAATTTATTTTTCCCTTTTATGTTTTGGGACATGTAGGTTATTTCCAATTTGGCATTATAGTAAGTAAAGCTGTTCTGAGCACTCCCATACAAGCCTTTTTTTGGTTATTTCCCCACACTGGATTAAATACCATAGAGTAGAATTTCTGTCATCTGTTAATAATATTCTTGATTATATGGGAAAGAAGCAAGAGTCTTCTTCAGGATATAGTGTACTTAAAGATAGAAGCTGATAAATCAATCTGCGCTACATCGTTCCATGACTTGGTCTTTCAGTAACTCTTGTTACTGGTATTGCACTGCTGTTTGAGTTGACACTTTCCTGATAAATAAAACTATTGAGCATTTTATCTCAAGCTTATTTACCAGTGTTTAAACTTTCTGTCTGACGAGCTTCTTTTCATATTATTTTTATTAGATTGTTTGGTTCCTGCTCCTTGACTAGTGAGATTACTTGTCAGATACAGAGGTTGGAAATGTTTTGTCTCAATCTGTTGCTTGTTTTTCCATTTCTTAATGCCGTCTTTTAAAGAATAAGAGTTTTACAGACATTTAAGCTATCGATTTTTTGGCTATTGCTTTTGTCTTTTGTCTGTGCAATCTGACTTACAATGTAGTTACAATTTTTGCTGACAAATTCTTCAAAAACGTGTCTTTTCACATTTAGTTAAGGTCTCTAATAGATATTTTGTTTGTGGTATGAGTAAGCATTTTTATGAGAATAACTAACCATCCCACTTTCATCATTGTAGGCTATTGCTTCCCATTTAATCACTTAATTACTTTAATTTGTGTTAAAGTGCAATTCACAACATATGTTTGAATGATCTTCTAGACTCAATAGTTTATTCCAATCTGGAGCAATAATACAGTGGGTATGCAGGAGTCTGTCATCACTCAGTGCAAAGCTAGGGATAAGTTTTGAGAACCACTGGGTATGGCCCCATAAACAAACAAACAAAAAATAGTCTATGCCAGTGACCCATGTCTGTGCTGTCTTTATGCAATGCTACACTGCTTGGATTAACGGATGGTCTTTAAACACATGTGTGACTTCAGCTTTTTTAAATTATTATCCCCCAAGTCTCTTCTACATACTTTATTCCTCATAAGTCTTTGGATCAGCATGTCATTCCTACTTATTTAAATTGTACTTATTAAAGGTTAGGAAGTTATAATATATTTAAATGTTTTGTTGTGATAGACAATGTTACTCTACCCTACCACTAGGAAAGTACCCATATCTCTCCCCAACTGTCCCTGTATATTTTGTAGCAATTCTTTCCCTCCACATCTCTCCCCAGAATACAAAAACATTCACTTGAAATGCTAGATGTTGCCAGGGCCATCAAACCTGTGACATTCACATGCAAGACAAATTCTTAACCTCTCTACTATGCCTTCAGTTCTGGTTTTCTATTTATTCCATTAATTAGTCCTGTCTGTTTCCATCTTTTTCAAACTTACTGGGTTTTCTACTTTTAGCATTGCTTTATGTACCTCTTGACTTCAGGGTTATTTCTTTTCTTTCAAAGATTGTTGTATGGGAACTGAGATGCAGTACCGGGTAGCACTTGTCTTGCAGACACTGACCTCGGTCAATCCTGTACCATTCATTGACCTACCTAGCCCCACCAAGAGTAATCCTGAGTACAGAGCCAGAAATAAGTCCTGAGTACAGTCAGGTAGGACCCCACCAGCCAACACAACAACAGCAACAAAGCCAGAAAACAAAACTAAAGTTGAAAGAACTAAAGTGCTGTTGAATTTGTAAAATGTATTAGTTATTGACTATCATTTATCTTTGAATTGTATGCCTCTTCACAGTTAATAGAAGAAACTTAGAAAACTTTGTTTCCATTTCATCTCTCATTTGTAGAATTAAATATTTTGCTTCTGAAAATTTTATTAATGCTCAATTTTGGGGGTGGCTATTTTAGCAAAATAAATCACTTAAGGGGCTGGATTGATGGCACAGTGGTTAGAGCGTTTGCCTTGCACGTGGCAGACCTGGGTTTGATTCCTAGACTCCCATATGGTCCCCTGAGCACTGCCAGGAGTAATTCCTTAGTGCATGAGCCAAGAGCATTGCCAGGTGTGACCTAAAAAGAAAAAAAAAACGGGGGTGGGGGGGAAGAAATCACTCAAGAAAACAAATACCACCAAATTGTGCACTGTGAATACAGTGTTATATATATCATCACAGTGTTTTTCTTTGGGGCTGGAGCAATAACACAGCGGTAACCGAGAGTATCTCGCCCACAGGGCAGAGCCTGACAAACTACCCATGGCGTATTCAATATGCCAAAAAACAGTAACAACAAGTCTCAAATGGAGACGTTACTGGTGCCCGCTTGAGCAAATCAATGAGCAACGGGATGACAGTGATACAGTGATTTTTCTTCAGGGTCGGGGTTGTGAGCACTGAGGAGGCTCAGGGCCCTACCAGTGATTCCCAGGCTATCAGCTCAACACAAATGCAGGAGGATGTGATGTTCCCCAGGTACTGCAAAGTTTCTTGGGATGCTCCATCTGTATTTATGACATGAAAGCCAAGATTTGGAAGCAGTCCAAGTGCCCTAGAAAGACGAGTGCGTACAGAAATTGTAGTGTATGTAATCAATAGAATATCACTTGCCTATAAGAAAATATGATATCAGGCAATTTGCCACTACCTGGCTAGAAGTAGAGAATATTATTTTGAGTGAAGTCAGCTGGAGGACAGGGACAGATCCAGAATGTTCTCTCTCTTATGTAAGATATAAAGATACATAGTGAGGAAATACAAATGACCAAAGACCATCAAATCTGAGAACTGTCCTACAGATCTGAGCCTGTGGAGGGGTGTATACGGGAGTGACTTACTTGTGAAAGTAAGCTGTCGCGGGTATGGTGCCGAGTGTGGTAGGACACTAATGCATGAAACCCCATCAACAACAATATTGTAATTCAAGATGCCTCAATGAAAACTATGAAAAAATATTAACGATTACATGTATGTATATGTAAAATATAGAAATATATTATTTATTTCATATAGTTTTATAAAATAAGAAAATTCACAACTATATAACTCAAATTAATGGTTATATTGGGGGGCAGAGAAGAGGATTGGGAGGGACCTAATCTAATATTTTATCTGGCTACTTCTTATTTGGTATGAATATATATATAAAGTTTAATCAGGCTGTGCATTTAAGTTTTCATACCACAAGCACTTTATTCTAATTAAAAAGGCAGCCAAAGTTTTTAACCTTATATAATAGACAAATTTAATATATTCTAACTCAACAAAGGTGATGTTTAACAGAAAAAGAGTAAATAAAGCAAAACAAACCTGGAAAATCATTTATTTTTCTCTCTGAGGAAATGATACTGATAGAAGAATATGGTGAGACTACTTTGAAATATAATTTAAATTATGTTAAAATATTATTTATTACACTACTTTAACAATAAAAATGTAGTTTCAAATAATTATGTTTAATCTCATATATTAACTATAAATATTTTCTCAAACTAAGCATTGATATATTGAATATTTAGTATATGTCAGATTCTATAATACGTGTTTTTCATTGTATTACCCCAACGTATAGTCTGAATAATGCCAAGAGGTAGGTGGTTTTTAATGTCATTTTACACATGAGCAAATTGATGTTTAAGCAGGTTTAATAACTTGAACAAAGTCACTATTAATGATTGGCAGAAGTAAGAGCATAAGGCAGTGCATGGCATTGAGTACACTGATGACAGCCAGGCAAAAGCTGCTGACAAAAAGCATAAGGTTTCTAACTCTCTCCACCATCTATTCCGTATATCTACAACAAAGCAACTTGAAAAGGAAGGAAAGAAGGATGGAAGAGAGGGACGGAGGGAAGGAGGAAGGAAGAGAGGGAGGGAGAGAAGACAGGAAGGAAGGAAGCAAGGAAGGGAGGGAGGGAGGAAGGAAGGAAGGAAGGAAGGAAGGAAGGAAGGAAGGAAGGAAGGAAGGAAGGAAGGAAGGAAGGAAGGAAGGAAGGAAGGAAGGAAGGAAGGAAGGAAGGAAGGAAGGAAGGAAGGAAAGAGGGAGGGAGGGAGGGAGGGAGGGAGGGAGGGAGGGAGGGAGGGAGGGAGGGAGGGAGGGAGCGAGGAGAGATAGGAAGACAGACTTTCAAAAGAGGTAAGTGTTAGTAGTAGGATAATTGATAGAGATTATGGGTCTCTTTTAATGAGAATGCCAAAAGAAATCTCCAAAGCAGTGACCAAAATGGCAAGAGAGAGAGATCAAGCAAAAACCTCGAGAAGTGCATTCCATGAAGACGACATAGTGAGAGCAAAGGACCCCAGGCAGAATTTGGAGGAGGCCAGAAAGCAATCTATGTGCATAATGAACAAAGGTACACGTTCATATCTATATTTTTCATGTAAATATTTTTACTTGTATGAAATGTTCTATAAAATTGGGTGCGAAAAAGTGCATCCTAATGTTATGTGTGGTGATTTACAAAGTATTAAATAATAATATTTACTAGGCGTGATGATTTTTAATATCACTGTTGCTGTATCACTGTCATTTCATTGTTCATCGATTTGCTCGAGCCGGGGCCAGTAACATCTTCATTCATCCCTGTCTCATGCTAGCATAGCCCAATGGCATCTTGGGGGCTTTTTCAGAGCGAGGGGAACCATCATTGTTACTGGTTTTGCCATATGGAGTTCACCACAGTAACTTTCATTCCCCCCCCTCCCACAGATGAAAGCACTGTTGTTTACAAAGTTATTCACAGTTGAGTTTTAGACATACAGTATTACAGCGCCAAGTCCACCGTGAGAATCAACTTCCCTCCACCACCAGTGGGCCCGGAATATCCATATTATGTTAAATGTTGCTTTCCATTGCAGGTAGATCGTTGTCTAGTTTGAAGGCCCTTTTTGCCAGGACTTCTAGCAATTCTCTCAGCTTCTGCGTGCAGCTTTAAACATTGCCCCGAAACTTGGCCAACTTCACTAAACAAAGCACTGAAACTTGCTCAGCTCTTTCGTCCAAAGAGTCAGTTGGGTGAGCAACTAGCTCTAAGATTCTGTCCCTGGATATAACGTCTCATAAACAGTTTGTAAAAGTAGCACCTTTTCCCACGTGTCATCCCCCCCGCCCCTCCATTTTCCCCCAGACTTTAGTGTGGTGCCCTTGGTGTCTTATTAAAATGGAAATAAATTCTGGTTCACCAGGCCTAGATAGAGCCTGAAATTCCTTTTCTGACAAAAACTTTCATAATGCCTATACTACTTACTGTTCTTGACACTTTGACTAATAAAACCTTAGAAGAATCCCAATAAATACACACTTCTCTGTCTTCTAGTGATATTTAAGTGCTCATAGATTTTTAGTACCTATTTGGAAGGGCACTCTTGGCTATGGCACAGATGGTCTGCCTCTTAATCTGGCTCTGGTTGTGATAATTACGTTAAATAACATATGCCAGAGCACTCTGCACATAATAAGTGCACAATTAATGATATTTTAGCTAGTAGCAAGATAACTGCCTCAAATAAAAACTGAATTACTGATGATGGAACTATTAAAACCATGTCTTAATAAAATGCATCCTTAAACACACTGGACTTTGCGTGTCTTTATGTACAAATTGGGATCCGTTAACATATGGTGTACTTTCTTTGCGTTCAACATAATGTTAAATGCTCAGAGAACAGAAACCGTTCTGCAGAATAGGCTCTGCCCTCAAGGATCTCCAATACAGTTGAAAGAGTAATAAAAATAATTAAAGAGAGAATATAATTAGCGCTAATTAGTATAGTAGCACATTAATTACTATAGGGGATCAGAAGCAAGTGAGATCAATGAAGACGGGTGTTCCTTCCCTGTTTTACATCCCACGATGGGCAAATTTAATAGGCAAGGAGACCACGTTAAGCCACGAGCTACCTTGACTTCTCTATTTCCAGGCCAGCTCACAGGGCACAGAGATGATGAGCTTGTATGTTCCCTAGTAAACTGTTTCCTGCTTGCAGAGGTTCTGGGGAATGGATAAGGTGATGCAATGATATGATTTACCGACCATAAAGACCCACCAAAAGGCTGTAAAAGATCTCAGACTGTAGTTTACCTTCAGAAATTCCCAAATGTGCATGGCAGGCTTCTTTATTTCCTTTTGCCCTTTCTGTTCCCACCCAGAGATTCCTCCACTAGGGAGCAATCCTGGGAGCACTTTCAGTGATTCATACGCCCGCTCTTACAGTAGAAAAGAAAGGCCAATAGTCGAGTCTGTCTTATTTTGAAATGTACAGATTTTTGATGATAATGCAAAGACTAGTTGGTTTCCATCCAAATGTGAGCACATTGTAAAATTGCCAAAGCTGCGCCAAAAGAAAAATCTGACATTCACTCTTCATCTATTGGTTGTTTTAAACTGACCTGTGGAACATATGTGTGTGTGTATTTTACGGGTGTGTGTATTTTACGGGTGTGTGTATTACATATGTGAGTGTTAGGACTAGAGTGACAAGTTCAAAAAAGAATGAAGTTAAATTCATTGATATTCAGTCATTTTAAGATTTTGAGACTCTTATTTTTGACAAGTATCTCACTGTTATTCACTGTTACTTGCTCTTTAGAGCTAAGTGCGAAACAAAATGTAAACATTTAGTCTAATAACATATCTTTAATGGAATTGAAAGCTAGGAAATATGAGAAAATATACAAGTATAGTCTTAAAATGTTTAAGAATAGCAATATCATCAATGTCATCAGTGAGCTTTCATGGAAAGAAAAGCTTGCAAAAACTTGTAGATGAGGTGTTTGAAACCCATTTGTTACAGGATAATTTAGGGAACAGGGTTGATGAACAAAGCAGAAACAACCAACAGGCTTCAAGACTTCCTTTTCTCCACTTCATCTAAATTCCTATTATCTACTTTTAAAAGTAGATAAAGTGCTGAATATTTCTTATTATTAGTCCAGCATTTTCCATATGTCACCTCAAATCCCATCCTCTATACCTGAAGCATGAACCAGTTTTGACTAAAGGCACAGATTAATTTATATGTTTCCATTGAAATCTACTAAACATAGATCTCTCTGAGCTTTGCCCTATTTTGCTTGTATCCTCAACAATTGTAAGACTAGACATAATATATTAGTACTTATACTGTTCCCACTTACGAATAGATTGCCTTTATTATATGATAAGTTCATCATTATTTAGTAAAAATCTATATTGTGATCAAATGTCTATTGATTTTAGAAATCTGGATTTCTTCCCCTGAGTCTCTTAAATAAGTTGATGAGACAGAAAACATGCAAAATTTTCAGTATATAGTTTTAAAATCACACAAAATTTTAGTTATGCAATGATCTTTTAATAATTCATAGATTCATTCATTAAAATTATAGGCAACACTACTTTCCATACTCTATGGATTTGAAAATAAAAATAAAATGATAGGTTGGATTTCTGTTTTTATGAAATTATATTCTATTGAGGAGACTGATATTTAAATAACAAATACACACACACACACACACACACACACACATATATATATATATATATATATATATATATATATATATATATATAGGACCTGAGAAGTCCCACAAGGAGGAAATACAGCAAACTAAGGCAACACTGACCAAACTGTATTGGTGTATTGGTTCAAAGGACGTGCTGTTTCAGGGAGATTACATTTTGCTGCCTGAAATGGGATCTAAAGGAAGAGTGATGTGAACAAGACGGACACTTTCGTTCTTAAGTAAACATCTGTGTTTGCTCTAACTATTCGGATGGATTTTTTGCAGGCAGCAGAATGTTGGGTTCAATTTTCTGATCCATCCTGCCATTCTGTGTCTTTTAATTGGTGCGTTTATCGGAGAGGGATTATAGTTAAGGGATTCTGTCCCATTTTTCTGCCAAAGTTTGGTGTATTTGAGGGACTTAAAGTAGCCTGTTTAGCTGTTCTTGTAACCATTTAAATTGTAATTCAATTGGGCTTGAAAGTTGGTAGTGAACAGAGCACAGGGGCTTAGGAAAAATCAGTGTGGTGGTATTAGGTAAAAAGTTATGATTAAATAGAACCAGAGTTAGTACAGCACATAGGGCACTTGACTAACATGTGGCCAACATGGGTTCCATCCAGGGCTCCCGAGAGGCCTGGAAGGAGTAATTACAGAGTACAGAGTGAAGAGTAAGCCCTAGGCACCACTGGGTGTGACCCTAAAACCACGAAAAGGAAAAAAGAAAAGTTACAATTAGATGCCATTATAGAAGGGACACCATAGGTATTATAAGTTAAGCAGTACTCTTTCAGAAAAGCCATCATTAAATGACAGGAGTTAAAACATGAGCCAGGAAAGGTAGAAAGAGCAACTTTGAGAAGGAAGGAAGCCAAAATTCAAAGTCTAACGTCAATATTTCATAACTATGCATTCAACCTTTGCCTCTGCCATCTGTTCTGTAAATGAAGGAAATTAATTCTTATTACACTCTACCAAAGAGAGAATTGATATCAAGTATGTAAAGTAGAACTGCACTGTAGCACTATCTTCCCATTTTTCATCGACTTGCTCGAGTGGGCACCAGTAACGTCTCCATTGTGAGATTTGTTGTTACTGGTTTTGGCATATCGAATAAGCCACGGGGAGCTTGCCAGGCTCTTCTGTGCGGGCGGGATACTCTTGGTATCTTGCCGGGCTCTCTGAGAGGGATGGAGGAATCGAACCCAGGTTGGCCGCGTGCAAGGCAAATGCCCTACCCGCTGTGCTGTCACTCCAGCCCACGTATGTAAAGCACACTATCCAAAGTGAATATTCAATGTGTTCCTCTCCTTCCTCATCAACTTCTTTTCTTTCCTTTTTTTTTGTTTGCTTCTGAAGTGGGGAGGGCACATTTGGCTGTCCTGCGGCCTTGTTTCTGGCTCTGCCTTCAAGGATTACTCCTGATGGTGCTCAGGAAACCATATGTGATACTGGGATAGAATCTAGGCCTGGCCGCATGCAAGTCAAGTGCTTTACCCTCTAAACTATTCTCTCTAGCCCAATACTTTTAAAAAAAATGAATCATGGAAACCAGTGAAGAATCTTTTTAATGTTTTTGAATAACAGTAGATCTTAGGGAAACAACAATTATACTTTCAGAAAAACATAGCATTTCCATGGTGAATTTTATGCAGAGCTAACTTTACTCATCGTCAACACAATTGGACAAGATCTCAATTTTCTCAGGGCTAGCTTTAACCTCACTGAGTAAGAGTCACATTTAATGAGGAAGATGTGGTTGTAAACAAGGAGAGGATATTAAACCTCAAATTCAAAAAGTCCACAGAGGACTGTCTTTGCTGCCAGTTACTTCTGGTCATTCTGTTGGCCCCAGTTGAAAATGTTCATCCAAAACTAAACTAAATTGACACAATTTTAAAAAACCAAATATATTTTTTAAAAATCAAACTTCAGGAACTGGGAAAGAAATTAAGTAACTTAATATGTCTGTGTAAGGGATGTAAAAATTCAGCTGCTCTTGGATTTGTTAAATGCCTGTTTTCCTTTTAAAATACTTTTGGGAATAGGCAAAACCCAAAAGGTGTTTTATAAGCACTTTTTCCATTCATGTAGAAATATCCCAAAGGAAATATAATCTCTATATTTCTGTTGCTTTCACACTTAACATCAAAGAATTGTTTTGTAAGAGTTATTTGATATATTAAGAGGTTTTGGAGCATTTTTCCAGGGCTTTCAAATTGTTTTTCTTGGGGAAAAATGTAGTCACATAGAACCAAGAGGAAACTAATTCATACACCAAGTTCAAATTCAGTTCAAAATTCTTCTACCAAATTATTCAAAGAAAATTCCTTACTCACCAAGATAATAATAAAATTTCCTGAATTATGACATTTTGGCTAAATATCTCTACAGTAGATACATATAAAATTTTCTTTATCACATATTAATTACATATATCTGACATAAATAGGCAAATTTATATAATGGAAATGAGAATATCCCAAGTTCTGGCATTATGTTGTGACAAATGTATGGTGTATGATGTACTTCACATAATTTTGCAAGGAATTCAAAAGAGAAATTGGTGAGAGTGAGGATTCTTAATCTGAGATGATTAAATATCTAAAATTTGCTCAAGTTCCCAACAACAAGAGCAAAGAGATTTTATCACCATTTTTTAAAAATTTTTGTGGCCTTGGACATTTCTGATCTTCAGTCCAGAATATTTAGGCACTATTACCTGTTATCTAGACATAAGGAGGTGGAGGTGTAATTAAGTAGTACAACACTTGCTTTATTTTGAGAGCCTCTGGGATGACCTCTGGCACCACACACAAAAACCATGGCAAAAAATAACCTAATGGTTATCTCTACAAATTTCATTCTTTCTGTTCAGCCCTTTTTGGGGGGTGATGGTAAGAGGTAGGTCATTCTGGCAGTGCTCAGGTAGCGCTCCTGGCTAAATGCTCAGAGATCACTTCTATTGATACTTGAGGACCACAGATGTTAGGCACCAGAGGTATTAGGGATCAGATTAGGGTTAGCAGCATTCAAAACAAATGCCTTACCCCTGAATGATCTCCGTGGACCCGCAGCCCATTTCTTCCAAAGAAATCAGTTCTGTTACCCACCCTGAACCTTCCCTTCCATCTTCATGTATCAGTCAGTATTCTTTCCTTAAAATGGCAATTCAGTCTTAAAATTACAATTCAGTCAGCGATCAACTTTATGACAATCTGCTTTACACTGCATTAATTCTTTTTTTCTGTTTTTGCTTTTGGGTCACACCCGGCGATGCACAGGGCTTACTCCTAGCTTTGCACTCAGGAGTTACTCCTGGCGGTGCTCAGGGGACCATATGGGATGCTGGAAATTGAACCCGGGGTCGGCCACGCGCAAGGCAAACGCCCTAACCGCTGTGCTATCGCTCCAGCCCCGCAATTTTTAATCCTACCCAAATTCATGCATTGAAGAGCAAGCCTCTAGTGTGATGGCGTTTGAATGTGAAACTTTTAGAAGGAGGTAGGTAGGTCATGAGAATCCCCGAAGGGATTGGATTTTAGTAAAGAGAGTCTCTGGGGGCCAGAGCGATAGCACAGTGGGTAGGGCATTTGCCTTCAACATGGCTGACCCGGGTTCGATTTCCAGCATCCCACATGGTCCCCCAAGCACCACTAGGAGTTACTCCTAAGTACATGAGCCAGGAGTAACCCCTGTGCATCGCGGGGTGCAACCTAAAAAGCAAAAAAAAAAAAATCTAGGACCTTTCTTACCCCTTCTGACACGTGGAAACACAATGAGAAGATCGCCCTTCGGTTTCCACGTCTACAAAGTACCTTGATTTGGGCTTTTTTATGTTCAGAACTATGAATTATCAATTTTTATTATTATAAGCCACCAGTCTGTGGTATTCTGTTATAGCAACTAAGCAGATCAAGATAGTGACTGTCCATTTTTCAAGAGAAATTGAGCAAACATTGAATGCAGCTACCCCTCCATTACAAATCCCAATCTGCTGACGGCTGGATGGACCACCCATGAGGAATGCCACTTCTGGAAAGACAGCTTCTGTAGGCGTTCCCTTCGCCTGGACTCTGCCCACCTTCCCGTCTCACCAGTCAAACTCTACCTTTTCTTTAAGTCTTTTATCAATTTCTGTTGTGGTGTAGCCTTCTCTCGTGCTCACATATTCTGTCAAATTTACAGAGTAAATTTTTATCATTTTCTCAAAAATTATAATCCCACATGGAACTGATTCCAGAACCGAACTCAACTTATTTCTTGGGACTTCATTGCAGAAAATTTAATGTCATACTATCCAGATAGATTAAAACTATTTCTCCTTTTCTTTAAACGAATGTCCATTCTAGGATCCTTCACTGTCCTTCTCTTGAGCTTATGCTTGATTAGGGAGTTAATATCATATTCAGATATTGTTAAATTTCTTAGTGAAATCATTCATTCTACTGATTCTTTGTTAGTAGCTGTTTGTCCCACTGTACCTGACACAGTTCCATGTGTTTTTGAAGACTATTCTGAGTTTGGTCTCTAAGGATAAATGCTTGGAAAAATCACTCCAATTCCTGTCAAGATTTGTTTCTCAGTAACAGAAAATTACAAAGACTCCCAGTGTTATTCCTATGGATATGTATATATACACATGTCCTTCAACATATCTGCCCAGTAAAACAATGTGACTATTTTTACTCTATCATGTATATTGTACTGAGTGGATATAACTTTGGGAGGAGGTATTAGATTGTTTTTCTGTTAATTTTTATTAACAACTGAATATGCTCAGGATTTACTCAGGCTCTTTGCTCAGGGATCATTTCTGGCGGGGCTCAGAAATCCATATGGGGGCCAGGTGCACAGCAAGAGCCTTATCCAATCTCTCCAGCCTGATCGATGCACACAATTACCTTACCTCGCACTACCCAAGTGCCCAAGGCCCCTGACTGTAAAAAATACACTCGCGCACGCACACAGAAAGGTGATCTGTGTTCACGGGCTCTTGGGGTGGCTCTCTCTCTCTCTCTCTCTCTCTCTCTCTCTCTCTCTCTCCCTCCCTCCCTTCCTTCCTCTCCCTCTCCTCTCTCCCCCCTCTCTCTCTCTCTCTTTTTCTCTCTCACTCTCTCTCACCGCCCACATTCAGTGCTCTTGAGCCGCTGTGTATGGACCTGATGGGATGAGTGTTAGCGATGGGCAGACGAAGGAAGAATGATGACCAAGCTGGTTGCTGATTAGTTGTCATTTATTCAATCTCTCATCTCTCCCATCTCACACACTCTTCCTTCCTAGCCCCTCATTCCTAGATCTCAGATCCTCGTATTCTGACTCTGACTCAAACTTTCTGGATTCTGACTCTTCTTCTTCCTGTCTTCTGTTTCTTCTTCCCATTCTCTGCTTCTTCTTCCATTCTCTGCTTCTTCTTCCCTGGATCCTGACACTGCTTCTCACTCTGACAACTCCCAGACTCTCTTTTTCTACCGCCTCTAGCTGGCTCTCCTTCTCTCCCTATCTCCTCCTTTGTGCTCTGCTTCTGTGTGTGCCGCTGTGCTCTCTTCTGTCTATCACTGACTCTGTCTCTGTAGTCTCTCCTGTTGTCTCTTCCTATTTCTCTACCGATCTCCCTTCAGATCTCTCTACTCCCCGGATCTCCCTCGCCCTATAAAGCAATCACATAGGGTGGTGATATAAAGGTGAGTTGAACATTAATAAATCAACAAAGAGAGGTAAAGCCATTCCTCCAGGAGATTAACTCAAGGATAAAATCTCATCTAAAGAGATTACTCCAGATTACTAGGAGATCCAGTTAAGGGCAGGATCCCATCCAGAGTGTGTTCCTATCTTTTTTCCTCAGTTAGTAATCTACTTCAATAGTAAATAGTAAATTTACTTCTAATATTTCCAGCAATGTCATTCTGTATGAGCACAGTAAGAGATACATCAAACTTAAAGTTTGGTTCTTCCTCAGGACATCTCACTATATATTCCAGGCCATAGTCCTCAGAAGACTAACCAGGTTAGTCTTCCTAACCCCAGCAGGGTCCTAGTCTCGTTGTTACTTTTGGATCATGACAGCATTTGTCTATGACCATGCTCTCAACTTAAAGTTGAGTATTGTGGCGCTTTGGCCTGGCCTATTTCAATGCCAGGGTAGGTCACGTCTTGCCCTGGGTCCATTCTGTCCCTCGTCGGGATCCTGCTTTTGAGGTGCTAGGAACTAAGGGCAACTGAGTCAAGAAAGCAGATCCCCAGGAGTAAATATTATTTGGAAATGTGATTCAAAGTTCAATTTTATTAAATATATGAGTAACAAAACATTTTCAAGCTATTCTTAGGATATAGCTATAATATATACTCAATATTGTTTACATAAATTGGCAAAACCATGGAATTATTTTGGGGTTTAATATACCTCATATTCTTTTATCTCACTTGCTGGTTCTTCTTGAACTTGAGCCTGGTCATAAGACTACGTGAAAAGAGCAAAAAATTAAAATATTGAGGATAATTTGTTTATTCTTACTCTTTAAGAATAAGTTGTCTGTTAGGCAACTACTATAATGAAAATATTGGCAGGTTCTTAGGCAAGAATTAATTCAATTTGTGTGCAATGTAGTAGAAATAAATTTGGGGTTTAATTTTTAGAACTCTCAGCCCCTGTGGTTATGGAAGAAAAAGTTTATTTAAGGACAATCACCAAAGTGTTCGGTGTCTTCAGATTCTTAGGATGACCTTGAACTAGGAATTAAAACACTATTTCCCTTAAGTTTTCTGGCACACTTAGGATCTACCTATGTACCCCTATCAAAACTTTTATTTTCTCTCTCTCTAATATATATATATGTACATGTAATATATATATATATATATATATATATATATATATGTGCCTATTCAACTCAAAACTTGCCTTCCATAGAAACTGCACTGTCACAGAATGTCATGGGTTTTGTCTTTCCTTTATATATTATTAAATGGAATCACTAGTATCTATGTCAATCTCATTAGAGAACCAATTCCAAATAATCCTGAAATAATTCACAGAACTCATACTTAAGTTTCTGCCCCTTTGGTACAACTTTTGTTCAGGATTCCACTAGAGAAACAAACCACTGGAATATCTAGCACTGTGTGATTGTGGATGCTGGTTAAACTATCTCTGTGATCTTTTTCTCTCTATGCTTAAATTGGCAAACTAGATCATCAAAAGGTAAGGTAAATGGACATCCTCTGGTTTTGAGAATTAAAATATCAGGACATAGTGTGAAGTAGCATGAGGGAAATTTTTGTATATCTATGTAACTCCATTGTGGCTCAACCCAGAGCAACTGCCTGAGGGAATGCAATGATAAATGACTGTATTTTCTATAAGAACTACAATGGCCAAGATGAGACAAAATTGGAGAAGAGTCTCAGAGGACATTTACAGAGAAGGAAGAAAAAGACCTTTTGATTTGGACTTATGTCTAGCATTTCATCCAATTATATTTAAGAGCCCTTCAAATTAATTTTGAACACTTTTCCAATTATTTTCTCTGATGCCTCCTCTGTCTATTTCTGTTCTTTCTGCTTCCAGAATCCTGGAAATAGACTATGGACTGGAAAGTTGCAATGCTTTTTCGTTTTCATTGTCCAAGGAAACATACCCCTATCGGAGGGCTTGTAAAGGGTATGTGAGGAGTCTTGATACAGCCAGACAGGCATCACCTCCCCGGGCAAATCCATCTAAATGGGCTGAGGTTCAACAATCTGGAACCAAAAGGTTTCTTCTCCTCAAGGGCAATCATTCATCACCATCAGCAGTCTCTCAGCCAACTAATTGAAAATAAATAGGGGCCTTTTTTACTGCCATAACAAAGGCTGACCTGAGCAGCTCAACTTTTGTTTGGAGAGGAGAAAATACACAACATTTTTCTATAAGTATTCTCTCTGCTTGAACATCCCCTGCTATGAATTCAATGGCTGGCCTCCTGAGTCAAGTCTTCCAGTGGGCGGATTGCCGATCGCCTACCAAGAGAATAAACAGGGACTGGATCGATAGCATGGGGCGGGGGGAGAGGGCGTTTGCCTTGTACGAAGCAGACCCGGGTTCGATTCCCAGGATCCCATATGGTTCCCTGAGCACCACCAGGGGTAACTCCTGAGTGCAGAGCCAGGCGTGACCCCTGTGCATTGCCAGGTGTGACCCAAAAAGAAAAAAAAAGGGGGGAATAAACAAAGCATAAGCTGCAATTCTCCTAATTTCTCAGTCACTTCAGCCTTCCTTCCCTTTTATTCCCTTTCTAGGTTCTTATAGCACCAGTATGACTGACTCACATTTTTCCTGTTTTGCCACAGGCCAGGCGAGTTCCTCATTTTCCAAGGGTCTTTCTTCCCAGGCTAAGGCTTCCATGAGATCACTGTCTGATGTAGTTTGGGGAGGTATGTTTCCTCCTTTTGGACAGAATTATTATCCATGGCAATTTACAAATTTAAACACACGTTTATTTTATCTCCAATTGACGGCAGCTATGTGGTGTCAAGGAAAGAAGAACTTGGAAATCAGATGGACTTGGGTTTCAATCAGGGTTTTAATGGCCAGTGGTTGTGTTATTTTAAGTAGGTGTGTTCACTTTTTTTTAGACACACCTGAAAAGCAAAGTGCCTACTTTTAAATCTTACTGTGACTATTGAGTGTTAATGGTGTTAAGTGATCAATTATATATCTTAGTAACTATATATAACTGCAACCCAAACATTAACTGCAGTCCACCTGATAATTACTAGCTAAATAAGATCATATTCTAGGTACTTTGTGAGTACATTTCATCTCCACAATTTCTATGAATTTTCAGCAGGTTTAAACAATCATTTCAACTTACTTCTGGTTCTGATTCCTTCCTCCACTGAAATCATTTTATGACTTGTGCATAACAGAAAACTTTTATTTTTTAGCTTATACACACTATGCACATGTAATAAAGTTTTCGCACATCTTAAAGTCACAATCAACTTGAATGTTTAGTGAGAGTGTTTTTTTCCTTAAATTCCAAAATATGTACAAGTAAATTGAGATAAAGGAAACCAAAACATTCAATGAAGCAAACCAAAAATGAGCTTTCAGACTATGAACTGTTCAATTAGTGGTTACCAGGTAGTAAGAGGAAAAGGAATGTAAAATGACGTAAAATGAGTAAATTGTATGGTGAAGGATCAAATTGGATTTATACAGGTGAATTTAATGAATACATATACAGGTTGATCTTAATAGTGCATATCTGAAACATAGAGTTATAATTAACTGTTAATAAAACTATTGGAAATAATAAATAAAATCAGCTTTCTTGTCCTTTTTCATATTCATCCTAAGCCACCCCTAGACCAGTACAGCACCTTGCACTGAGTGTTCAAATATTAGGTACAGGCAGAGAAGTAGTAAAATCTGAGTGGAAAGTAGTTTTCACAGACCCTTATAATCCAAATACATAAGCAGATATTTAAGAAACACACCTATGGGCTTTCTCTTCTTGCTCTCATTTCCTTTCTCTTCACTTTAAATTTGAAGATAAATAACTGCGAAGGATGTCAAGTTTAATGGTTTCTATTTTGCATTCTTTTCATTCTAATTCAGTGTGTAGCTGAATTAATACATATGCATGCATATATATATACATTCACACAAAATACATCCCGATTATAACTATGCTATAAGAAGTATCTTAAGAGGCATTCTGAATCTGAGCCCTGGCTTAACTTTCTCAAGTCACCATAAAAGGAGTCGAACAGATGTGTTCAGTTAGTAAAACATAGAATAGGTTCTTGAATAATGCGGTTTCACTCAATATTGCTTCCTTATATAATGTTGTTGAGAATTAAGAATCCTTGCCAACTTTGAATGAAACAAAGTTATTCTAGGGACCTAGTTTCCTTATATGTTATTTGGCCTGAAGATACAGTTCCCAAGAACCTATCCACAATGTTAAGTGAAGACTTAAAATAATTATAAACAAAGCAGCTTAATGCTTCAAAAGCCCCATTCAAGACACAAATAACAGAAGGTCAAACTATTGTTTGGATTACTGAAAGTGAAGGACCACGGCGAGTTGCCTTATTAGCATTTTATAAACATTTAGATGATAATAAAGAAATAAATGGTCATCCTTCAAGATATTTGTGGATTCCTTGGATGTTACATAATCTTAGCCATAATGCATTAAAGTTTGCTTAAAAGTATTCAAGTTCTAATTAAATTGTCAGTGAAATAAATGATAAGAGCTACTTTTCAGCTCTGTTGATTTTATAAGTACTAAATTAAAAATCCACTATCATTTTTTCCTTATGCTTATTAAGGTCGTGACAAATTGACTATTATAAAGTAGAATTTAATTAAAGATAATGAGATACAATATTTGAACAAATCACATTTTAGGTCTACAACATAACTGATAGAATTAAATTTGTAAATTGAAATTTCTTTTCACCTAAAGTGTATGTACTACCTAATGCTTTTAGGAAAAACTAACCATAAACCAATAGAATGATTTTCTCCTGCCAAATGTTCATTGTCTTTTCTCACTGCTAATTATATTTTGACAAAATATGAATCATGCATAAGTCTTACACTGACTAATTTTTAACAGAAGTTGAATCCGACTTAATTTTCTTTCCCTCCAGCAATTCTAATATCATTAAGACCAAAATTTGTAGGAAAAAATCATTAAATTAAACATTTGAATGCTCATATTTTTCTAGATACATATCTTTCACCCAAAATGCTCTTTTAAAAATGTAGGGGAGTTGGGGCTGGAGCAATAGCAAAGCAGGTAGGGCGATTGCCTTGCACGCGGCCGGCCTGGGTTTGATTTCCAGCATCCCATATGGTCCCCTGAGCACTGCAAGGAGTAATTCTTGAGTGCAGAGCCAGTAGTAACCCCTGTGCATTGCCAGGTGTGACCCAAAAAGAAAAAAAAATGTAGTGGAATTAAGATCATGTTAATACAGCTTCTTTTAGAGTCTTATATATGGGTTTGTTTGGGGTTTTTTTGGTAGTACTTATGCTGATGAGGTCAATTCTTTAAATTTCAATTTTCTCTGAATCTTGGGAAATATTTTGAATAAATATATACAGTGATGTAATCTACGTGTTATGGTACTCATATAATCTAATAAGTTAAGGGCCTTGTTTGATTTATTTTAAAGACATTTTTCATTTTCATTTGATAAGGAATATCAGGGTCATATGCTTGTACAAGAAAAAGAAGTATTCATGGACATCTTCTTCTAGGCAAAATTTGAAATCAACTAACTCAAAATTTGGGTAAAACATTGTATGACACAGAAAGAAGAGAAGAAAATAATAAGAAATATCTGTACTCTGTCCTTAATTTTGGAGATACATAAAATATTCACAGTAGAAAGCAGATAAACTAATTACTGGTGTTCCGTTGACCCACAGAAGATAAAGATGCTTCAGACTTTCAGGGATTGGAAGCGATAATGCTAGAGATTTCCTTTCACTCTTATTGGTGATAGTGGTTTTGGGGTTGTGTTTTGTTCGTTTGGGTTTGTTACTGTTAGGTGCTCTGGAGACCTTATGGGACCCACCTGCAAATTGGCCAGAAGGGCTATCAATTGAATCTAAGGGCTTAAAAAAGGATGTGGCTCAGGCACCGTGATGCTAGAGATCCCCCAGTTATCCTACTGACTTTGGGGGCCGTTAGAGGTACTTATGGTGATGCTCAAGGTACAATGTAGCGCTGGGAATTGAGCCCAGATAGCGTATATGCTAGGCATCTATGCTCCTTAACCACTCTACTACCTTTCAGCCGCTAGTTTCTGGTTTTTATTTAGGAATCTTTGAAAATAGATTATGCAGTATTCTGAAAACAAGTGACTTAGTGGAATTTGTGAATATTAACTACCACAATATGTATTAAAAGGACTATAATTTGTAGGAACTGTGTAATTTTGGTTCTAGTGCAATTTGGTATGCATATTTATTAAGACATGAAACTATACTCCTAAAGTTTACATAGTGTTGTCAAACAAGAGTAAATTAACTGAATTAACTGATAAGATGTATAATATTAGGGACTATAGTTATGGAATTGGCTGCCCATACAGTGGTTGACAATTGTATAGATTCTAAATTGTCACATTTCCCTTGCCTGTCTCTTCATTTTCTCTCATCCTACTGGAAGTTCTCCTCTTTCTTTCTAACAAACCACAAGGATAGATGAAATTTTATACACTAAGTAATAGATTTGACTACTGTTAGTTCTAGCTGAAAAAAAAATCAATCGAAGTAGTTTGGGAGTTATCTGTTTGTTTTTTCATATGGATTTCCTTAAGATTTCTGATTCAGAACATTCAAAGTGAGGCAAAGGCTCTGTTGTTCTTTAAAACTCCTTGAGTATTTCAGAATAGTATAGAATTACTACTCTAATTGGTTTGTTGAAGCATCTGATTTCAAATGATTGCATGGCATTTAACTCAATTAAAAATATACTTTATTTTAGGAAATTTTGTTAATACTCTTAATTTTGGCCTGAACTATTTCACCCTAACCAGAAATGAATCAAGGGTAGTTTTGTTTTAGAAGAACTTGTTTGTAGACTAGCAACCCCATCCTGTGGTATTTTGCTGAAATTACTCCTACAGGCATATTATATTTTAATCTATTTTTATATCCAAAAGCAAAATGTTAATTTATTAATTTATTTTATCAAAGTTAATTGAGCAGATATTTAATGGTAGGCATAACATTTGGAGTCTAACAAAAACAAATCAATTCTGAAATCTACTCATATCTTTGTTTCTTTCTACAGCATATAATGTAAGACTGGTTGACACCAAAATAGTAATTGATTTTTCCTCTTTACATAGTTAACCAGAAGTATATTCATAAAACATTTCATGAAAATATTTACTTAAATTTCATTACTATTTTTGTAATTGTCCATAATTTCCTTATTTAGCTTAGCATGATCACTTCAAGTTCCATTCATATTGCCTTCGCAGTAAAGATTTCATCCTTTTTAATCACTGACTAGTATTCCAATAATTTCCTGCAGCCAGTAAATGCTACAGAGAAAAATGCATTTATCCAGCATACTAGATACTGATGTTTTCTCTGCAATATTTATTGGCCATAATAAATTTGCCTTTCGCTATGAATCTGTCTTAATATTTGATGTTAACTTCTTACTAACATAATATTGTTAGGTGTTGGCTTTTTATTCACATAACCACTCTATGTCTACCCATTGATGGGTTCAGGATATTCACATTTAGGATGATTATTGATCAGAATATGTCTTATCATTTCCAGCACCAACATTTTTAAAGGTATGTGCCCAAAAGCCTATGGTGTCGACAGAATAGAAAGAGGAATTTTGGAACTCTAGTTACTAAGTAAGCCAAGACAAAGACTACAGAGCTATCGGCTCGAGTGATAGCACAGCGGGTAGGGCGTTTGCCTAACACGCGGCTGACCCAGGTTCGATTCCTCTGCCCCTCTCAAAGAGCCCAGCAAGCTACTAAGAGTATCTTGCCCACATTGCAGAGCCTGGCAAGCTATCCTTGGCGAATTCAACATGCCAAAAACAGTAACAACAAGTCTCACAATGGAGTCATCACTGGTGCCCACTAGAGCAAATAGATGAACAACTGGATGACAGTACTACAGTGATACAGAGCTACGGCAATCAAATTATAAACTAAGTAGGAAGCAGGGTAAACTATTGGGGTCTCTCCATTCTCTAGAGCCCCTCTAGAAGGAAAGACCCTCTCAGTTGGCACAAATCAGGTCCAGTGACTTAGACTCAACCCTCCAGAAATGTTAATAAAATTAGTGAAGTCAGTGGAGTCTCTCCCCTCTCTCTAGACATCACCAGTAAGCTTCTGCAGCTGTGAAAGTTTTTAAACCACAAAGCAAGGTCTGAAGTTTAGCTGGCAGAGGGGCATCACTGCCGTCCAGGGAAGGAAAGTGCCTGGACTTCACACACAAGTCCCAGGGTCACCAGCAAGTTCCGTCTGACAAGCTCCTTCTGCCGAGAGGATCCTCACGCCTATCCAGGTCTGCAAGCTGGAGCAAGATCACTTTGAGTGATTTTACCTGGCATAGCATAACAGTCGGAGCCCTATTTCGGGGCGCCAGAGTGATGTGGGATGGAGCTAGGTTCTACAGACCTCTTCTGCAGCTCAGGAAAATTGGGAGAATTGGCGAAGTGCAGAAAACTAATCGATGATGGAGGAATCCAGGCTAGAAAGTCTACACGGTAAACCACCAATGGCAACAGGAGTCCTTAGTTAGGTCTTCTGGAGGAAGAAGCTACAGCCACAACTACTGAGATCAGACAGAAAAGCACTGTCTAGTCACACGGGAAGGGACAGTGAAGAATTTTAAACTCAGGCTAGTCAGCCTCATCCAAGACAGCCATGGAAGAAAGCCTCCCTTAATAAGTCAATCCCCTTCCCCTTTATACCCCAAGTTTGCAAAATTTTTTGCACCTCTTCCTATTGGAATAACAAAACAAAACAAAACAAAAAAGCAGAAAAAAAAGAAATCCCTACCAAATCCCTCCAAAAGGCTAAGTCTTGTGACAGAATGAGTAAGAAGGGAAAAGCTCCTCAGAAAGCAAGCTTAATGACACGGAAACAGGGCATACATAAATAATAATAATAAGTAGTAAATAAGTAAATAAAAAAGTAAATAAAAAACTATTGAAGAAAATCAGTACAATATATCAAATGCACACAAACACGGCACAAAATATCAATAAGATAATAAAGGAAATTTGGGAGCAGAGCTGAACCAAAGATGTTAAAGCTATTTTTAAAAAATTAGATCTTGAACGTGAAAAAAAGAACACAAATTAAAACCTCCTTTGAGCCAGCCACAAAGAGAAGACAATGACACACTTGTGTTCACTGTGGATGTCAAGCCAACAAGCATCAGATGAAAGAGACTGTGAAGAAGCTCTATGACACTGATGTAGCCAAAGTCAATACCCTAATCAGAACTGATGGAGAGAGAAGGCGCGTTCAGCTGGCTCCTGACTATGGTGCCTTGGATGCTGCCAACAAAATTGGGATCACTGAGACTGAGTCCACTGGCTAATTCTAAACACATGTTTTAATGTAACTTAGACAGTAGGGTTATGAGAGTGTTTAAGTTGATAGTGTTAATCTACAAAGTTACTGCACAGCATCACTGCTGAAGTGTCATGACCTTCCCCCGTATCCTTATGTTACCCTCTTGTTCAATCTTCCTTCTCCTCTGTCCACTCCCCATTATCTGTTGATTGACAGAATGGTTCCGACACATACTGTTACCTTCCTTAGCCACCACTCATGTGTTCCAGGAGGCTCCCAGACAATATGTAGTTCCCCCTGCCATCCCCAAACCTCACACACACTTGTACCTATAATTTAATGCCCAAGGTTTATTATCAATCGACATGGTCTATCCCCTTGAATCGTTTCTCCATATACTGCATATGAATGCCATCATTTTATTTTATTAATTAGTGAATCACCATGAGGGTACAGTAACAGATTTACACATTTTCATACTTGTGTTTTCCTCATACAATGTTCGAGCACCCCTTCCTCTACCAGTGTCCATTCTCCACCACCAGTGAACCCAGTATCCCTCCCACCTCCCAATCCCATCCCCCCTCCCCTCGCCCTCCCTCCCTGCCTCTGTGGCAGGGCATTCCCTTTTGTTCTCTCTCTCTCCTTTTGGGTGTTGTGGTCCGAAATAGGGGTATTGAGTGGCCATCATGTTCAATCTATAGTGTACTTTCAGCGCGTATCTCCCCTCCCGAGCGGGTCCTCCAACCAGAGCTTACTTGATATTCCTTTCTCTATCTGAACTGCCTTTTCCCCCAGCATGTGAGGCCAGCTTCCAAGCCATGGAGCCAACCTCCTGGTACTTATTTCTACTATTCTTGGGAATTAGTCTCCTACTCTGTTATTCTGTATTCCACAGATGAGTGCAATCTTTCTATGTCTGTCTCTCTCTTTCTGACTCATTTCCCTTAGCATGATACTCTCCATGTCGATCCACTTATGAATGCCATCATTTTGTGCTGTCCAGTCTGAACTTACTTTACTCGGCTTGAGGCCCTCCAGTTGCATCTAAGCTGCTGCAAATTGCAAAAATTAATTATTTTTTAGTGGCTGCATATAATTGATTCCATTGTGTGTATGTATACCAAAATTTCTTTGATCATGCATTGCTTATTGGACTTTTGAGTTGCTTTCACATCCTGGCTATTATACTGATAACTGTAATGGATATAGATGCACACATATCTCTTCAAGTTACTGTTTAATGTTTGAGGGTTAGATGCCTAGAAGTAGGATACCTTTGTCCTACAAATGGAAGTTTTACTCTTACTTTTAAATAAATGTACATATTGTTTTCCAAAGAGGCTGAACAAGAAGATATCCCCAACACCAGTGAGTGAGGGTTCCTTTTTTATGCTAAACCCCTGCAACTCTTATTATTTGCAGATATATTTATACCATTCTCACTAGTGTGAGGTAATAATCTCATTGCCATTTTGATTTATGTTTTCCTGATACTAAGTGATAATAAACACTTTTTTTTGTATGTTTCTTTTCCATCCATGGAATTCTCTACCCATCTCTTCTCCCCAATTTTGGATAGGACTTTTGATTTTTGTTTGGTTGGTTTTATTTTTTGGGGGGGGCATACCCTATGATGCTCAGGACTTATTCTTGGCTCTGCACTCAGGGATTACTCCTGGGTGGTGCAAAATATCATACGGGGATCCGGGGGTTGAATTTCAGTTGATTGGGACTCTCATCTACAACTGTACTAAATCAAACCTCATGATCAACACAAAAGATAAATAGAGGGATATGATACTTAAAGAAATTATGAAATTGAGAAAATGTCTAGAGAAAAACATAAGAATAAGCAGATAGATAGTCAGGAAAGAAAAATATATCCAAATTACAGCATACCTAGAAAACAAAAGAGAATGGCAGCAATTAAGCCCCCGTAGCAATCCTAAATATGAATGATCTGAACTCACCAATCAAAAAACATAGAATGGCTCTATGGATTTTACAAAATAAGTGGAAACCATCTATGTCAAGAATTAAACAAACAGATTTACCATGAAAGCTAAGTTCTTTAAAGCCAGTTAATGTCAAAGTCAGGGCTGTTATGCCAGATAACCAAGCAGCAGTGTGTATGCTTAATAGATATACTTAATAGAATACTATCCAGCTCATCAAACAAGATAAAGCTTTGAGACCTCAGAGACAGTACAGATGATAAGGTGCTTGCCTTGCATGCAGTCAAGCCTATTTCAAACCCCAAACATGCCATATGGTCCCCAATACCACTAGGAATGATCCCTGGACACAAATCCAGGAGTGAACCCTGAGCACTGCTGGCTAGGGCCCAAACTATACGGCACCCACAACCCTCCTTTAAAATAGGAATTCTTTCCTTTGAAGACAACAGAGATGATTATACTAAGCTGAATAATTCAAGAAAGGAAAGACAATTATAGCTGGTTTCACTCATCTGTGGAATATAAATAACTAGAACACACTGACTAGCAAAACATAACAAAAATGATTCAGTCAATAAAAGTTATGGTGTTAAATAGGTACGCAAATGATTTACAGCATTTCATTTAAATTTATTTACTTTTTATTATCATTTTTATTAAACCAAGTTATTACTAAAGAACATTTTATGTATGAGCACTAAAGTGCTTTTTGTTTTAAATCACGAACATTATTTTACAATAAATGCTTTTCATATGACTTTTATAGATGTTAGTATTGTCTATTTTGTCTGGCTCATAGCCACTCAATTTGTTTATATCCAACTCTCAATTTAATTCATATTTAGACTTAATAGTGACAGCACATATGATAAAAATATGAGGGACATAAAAATTTGCTATTTTAGTTATTAAACTATTAGTTACTTAATTTAATAAATATACAAATCCAGGCCAATCAATAATGGCATTAAAAATAGATGTCAGGATTTTTCTGATGAGTCTGAAACTGACCATGAATGAATTTACATTTCTGGTTCTTGTTTTTTTACTGATTATTTTCTAAGAGTGAAAGAAATGTTTATGATCATCTGGGGAATTTCCCACTTGGTCAGTGTTAGTGAGTTGTTCTTGGTCGACCTTGAAGAAATGCTATGAGAGCTGGTCAGAATGCTCTTAGCCCAGACTGAGAATCAGCTTCTTGGGCAAAGAATTTAGGAGCTGGAATTCTTTGTTCAAAGGCAAAGATCATTTCAAAATGACTAAGTCACATTCAACACTCTGTTTATGAAACAGAGAGCACTCAACAAATGCTGGCTCATTTCTTCATGCAGATGGAGCAATCTTTGACAGAAGCATCTAAATGTAAACTTCAGGATCAGGGAAAGCCTTAAAGGCCTCCCTCGAAGAGACTGACACTAAATTTGATCCCTGCCAACACATGGCCCCTGAGCAGCACGAGTATTATCCCAGTGTCCCTCAAGCACCACAGTGGTTCTCAGGAGCACTGGGAATAAACAATATCCCTTGCCAGAGTCATAAAGTTTCAAGCCTGCAAAGTTGGGCAAGGCCCCTTAGCATTGTTTGGGAAACATCCTCCCCCAAAGTGTAATTTTCGAAAAAGTATTGGAGCCTTCAGATTGGTCAGGTGTTTTTCCCAGTAATAAAAAGCAAGTTAGGGCTGGAGCAATAGCACAGCGGGTAGGGCATTTGCCTTGCACACGGCTGACCCGGGTTCGAATCCCAGTGGTCACCAGGGATAATTCCTGAGTTTCAGAGCCAGAAGTAACCTCTGTGCACCACCAGGTGTGACCCCAAAAGAAAAAAAGAAAGCAAGTTAATTCAGGCATACATGACATAAAATAAAATCCACCTGTTTCAGCATATATTTCAATGAGACTAAATGGAGGCAATGATCTTGAGACATAATTGCTTTAGAGAAGAGATTTTACTTTATCACAATTATTTTGTTGCATTGTGATTTAATTCTATTCCATTCCAAATATTTTCTTGGGATATGGGCTCAAGTGAGAAAACATATGCCTTCTATGTGAGGCTTTGAATTAGACCTCAGCATTATGTGGCCCCAAGACTATAAGGTAAAGCTCTGGCTTCTGAAGGACTGCAACAATTAAAAAAAAAAAGTCCTAATTTGAAAGTCATTTTCCATAAGTTTCTTAGAAGTGTTTCTTAAATTCTAAATGTTACGTAGTTTTTCAGAAAGGTTTTCTTTTTGTTTTTAGATTTAGTTTTAGTTATCTTGTGGACGGAACATATGCTCTGTGTAATGGAAAATTTCATCCGCCTATTAAAATCATTTTATTATCTTGAAGAGATGCGTTTTATCGAAGGTTCCAGTCATTTGTAAAGAATGTTTTCCCTCATGCTGTGTTCTTTAGACACTGTTTAGGTAATGGAGTTTAAGTTTCCTGTACCTCTACCGATTTTTCATTTCCTGAGAAGGAAAATTTAAATCTCCACATTGGATGCAGTTTCACCTTTATGCTTCCCTGTCTTCTCAACATTTGCTTCACATTCTTACAGCTAGCTCTGTGAGCTATGTCTGTTTTTTTTGCACCATTTTGCCCCTGATGAGTTATTCCTTTTTGCAGGGGGTTGGCGTGGATTTAGGGCCATCTCAGTGGTGTTTTGGGGTTATTTCCTGCAGGATTCTTGGGGACCCCTTACATCAGAGAGCTGAGGGAAGTTTATGGTGCTAGAGTTTATTGGGCTAGGATCTCCTATGAACTGTCTCCACAGCCCTATCATTTTAATTCTATTTATCCTTGATAATATTTTTGCCCTAAGGCATAATCTTTTAAAAAACTTTGCTCTCACTTAGTCTCTGGAAATTATTTTAGTGTGATTACTAATGGCTCATTTTGTGTCATTTTGACCCTCTTGCTTTGAAACTACTAGCATTCTTGTTTAAAGTATTTTCCTGGGTCAAGCATGATCTTAAGACACTGGTCTAGAATCTAAAAGTACCCTATGCAATCTCGGCGGTCCTGGAGCGCTGAAACAGGAGTAGGCCCTGAGCTCCACAGGGTCACCATCACTGTCACTGTCATCCCATTGCCCATCAATTTGCTCAAGCAGTAAAGTCTCCGTTATGAGACTTGTTGTCACTGGTTTTAGCATATTGAATACACCACGGGTAGCTTGCCAGGTTCTGCTGTGCGGGCGGGATACTCTTGGTAGCTTGCCGGGCCCTCTGAGAGGGACAGAGGAATAGAACCTGGGTCGGCTGTGTGCAAGACAGATGCCCTACCGGCTGTGCTTAGCTCCAGCCCCGAGCAACACAGGGTATGGCCCCAAAAGACAAACAAAAAAGAGCATTCTTAAAAATAATTTGTAAAAGGTAAAAAGTATAATAGTAAAAGAAGGAAATCGTGTCACGTTACCTGACACACTTCATTCTCATGTTCAGGTTTAGGCTTGAACAGGCTTAATCTTTCTTTCAGGCAAGGGTTTCCTCTCAAATTGATGCAATTCATATCTAAATGGCAACAATTTTTATAGATTTTGTTTGTCTGAAAAGTGTTTTATTTCAACTTCATGTTTAAGTTTATTTTTACTAAAATAGAATGGTACGCTGCCTTATTTTTACCCCCCAGAGCTCTGATCATTCTGTTCTTATATCTTTGGCTCGCATGTTCTTGAGGGATGATTCAGACCACACACACAGTGGGTCTGAGGGGTGATTCCTGGCTCTGTGCTCAGGAGTTACTCCTGATGTTACTCAGATTCCATAGGAGGTGCCAGAAATTTGAACCAGGGTCAGTGCAAGCGCCCCAACTCCTGTCCTATCTCTTTGGCTCCTGGCTTGCCTTTTGTAAATGAAAATTTATTTCCCCCTGAATTTTATGTAAGCATGGGTTTTGGAGGTTTGATTTTGTTTTGGTTTTGGGTCTTGAGACCACAACCCAGCTATGTTCCGGGGCTGCTCACAGTTCTGTGCTCACCAGGATCACATCCCAATAGCTTCAAAACATGCTCTCAGCCCATTGAATTATCTCCTTGGCTCTCCCTTCTTCCTGGTTTTAAGAGTTTTTCCACACTGTTGGCTTTCAAGAATTGAGTTACGAGGTGTTTAGTTTTTTCTGCCTTTATCCAATTTGAATTTGCTAACCCCCTCAGGTGTGTGACTTGAATAATTTAGAAAAATTTGAAGGCATTGCAAATTTCATGACTTTGTCTTTTCTAACAGCTGTGCAATATTCCATTGTGAGGATGTACTAGAGTTTCTTTAGCCAATCATCTGTTCTAAGGCACTCAGCTTTGTTCCAGATTCTGGCTATTGTAAACAGTGTTGCAATGAACATACAAGTGCAGATGTCATTTCTACTATACTTTTTTGATTCTCCGGGATATATTCCCAGAAGTGAACCTTCAATTCTTAAGAGAAAGATTGTACTTGTCACTTTATTATTTGACATAAAACTATTTGAGTCAATGTTTTTGGATTCTTTTTCCTGATTATGGTTGAACATTGTGAACTTTTGTGTATATATGTATATATACTTATATATATTTATTATTTATATATATGTATATATACACATATATATTTCCTTCTATGATTGATTGCCGGGCACCAATAATGTCTCACAGCAAATTGTGAGACTTGTTACTGTTTTTGGCATGTCAAATACGTCACGGGGAGCTTGCCAGGTTTTGGTGTAAGGGCGAGATACTCTTGGTAGCTTGCTGGGCTCTCCGAGCGGGGTGGAGGCATCGAACCAGGGTCAGTCACGTGCAAGGCAAACGCCTTACCCGCTGTGCTATTGCTCCAGCGATTTGCCTTGCATGTGGCTGACCCAGGTTCAACATATATATATGTAATACATATGTATATATATACATAATATATATACATATATATGTACACACACATATATATATACATATATATATATTTATACACACACACACAAGTCCACCTGAGTGCCTGAGAACAGATGATTTGTTAAAGAAACTCTGGTACATCTACACAACGGAATACTACACAGCTGTTAGAAAAGATGAAGTCATGGCATTTGCATATAGGTGGATCAACATGGAAAGTATCGTGTTAAGCAAAATGAGTCAGAAAGAGAGGGACCAACATATAAAAATTGCTCATTTGTGGAATATAAAGTAACAGAATGGGAGACTAACACCCAAGATTATTAAAGATTAGTACTGGGAAGATTACTCCACAGTTTAGAAGCCGGCCCCACATAAACTGGGGGAAAAGGCAGTTCAGTTAGAGAAGGGATCACCAAGTAAATGGTGCTAGGAGGATCTGCTCGGGATGGGAGACACACCCTGAAAGTAGACTATAGACCGAATGTGATGGCCACTCAATACCTCTATTGCAAACCACAACACCCAAAAGGAGAGAGAGAGCAAAAGAGAATGCCCTGCCATAGAGGCGGGGTGAGGGGAGGGGAATAGGGTGGGGATGGTGGGAGGGATGCTGGGACCATTGGTGATAAAAAATGAGGAGCACTGGTGGAGGGATGGGTACTCGATCATTATATGACTGAAACTGAAGCACAGAAGTTTGTGAGTCTGTAACTGTACCTCATGGTGATTCACTAATAAAAAAAGATTAAAAAATAAAAAAGAATTGCCTAGTCCATAAAGATGGACTCTGTAAAATCACGATCACAATCACGAAATCCCGTTAATCACTGATTTCTCAGTCAGGCTCAGTAACATCTCATTTCATCCTTTCCCTGAGATCTTAGAAGTCTCTCTCAACTTGGCCCTCCTAATGATGTTGCACTGGGGGCTCTTCAGGGTCAGGGGAATGAGATCCAGCTTGTTACTGGATTTAGCATATGAATACACCATGGGAAGCTTGCAAGGCTGTCCCATGTGGGCAGGAAACTCTCAGAAGCTTGCCACTTTCTCCCAGAGGGAGAAGTAGGTTATAAAATATCACTTTTGGGAGCTTGCTTTTAAGTCTCTGGATGTTGGCCGTTGATGGGATTACACACACCTGGGTTCCTTTGCTGGTACCTTCATGCATGAGGCCTGTCCGAATGTGTGGAGAGGGGCCTCCAGCATGGCTGTAGCTAGGTTCTGGTGGTCTTTGGCCACTGGGAGCTCTGCTCGGGTTGGGGAGGGAAGCTGGAGCCCATCCCCTCCGAGGGACCCCGGGGAAGACAGCCAGGCGTGTGGGCAAGAGACTCTCTGTGTAAAATAAAATCAGAAAATATATAATCATAAAGGGGAATCTCCCCTCCCTATTCTAATCTTTCTCATTGTTCAGCCTGAGAGAACTATGTCTCAGAGGCAAATGGATTGACTTGAGGTCACACAGCAATAAAATCCAAAAAAAAAAAAAGAAGAATTGAAGGTTCATGGGCAAGAGTGACAGTAGAGTAGGTAGGGTGCTTGCCTTGCATGAGGCAGACCTGTATTTGAACCCCAGCATCCCATATGGTTCCCTGAGTCCTGCCAAGAGTGATTTCTGAGCACAGAGCACTGAGCACAGAAATTAAATCAGGAACGCCACAAGAGTAGTCCCAAAACAAATAAACCAAACAATAGAAGTCTTAAATGCAAGAAAAAAAACTACAATAAAATGTTAGAATAAAGGATACAACAAGGCCAGTCTCACTGTGACTTCCTGTATATTAATTTTTAGAGCTAGTCTACAGATAGAAAGAACAGCAAATAGATTTAGATTTTTTCTTTTTAATAAGGCAAGAGAGTTTTTTCTGTTATATTTCACTCAATTTTAATATCTTATTCAAAGATCATTATAATTTTTAAAAATTGTTTATTAGAGAATCACTGTGATGTACAGTTACAAACTTAGGAACTTTTGTGTTTGCATTTCACTCATACAGTGATCGTTTACCCATCCCTCCACCAGTGCCCATTCACCTCCACCAATGTTCCCAGTATCCCTCCCACCACCCCCACCCCATCCCCCACCACCCCACCCCATCCCCCACCACCCCACCTTGCCTCTGGGCAGGGCATTCCCTTTTGTTCCCTCTCCTTTTGGGTGTTGTAGTTTGCAATAGAGGTATTGAGTGGCCTTCATGTTCGGTCTATAGTCTACTTTCAGTTCTTCGCATCTTCCAACCTGAATGGGTCCTCCCAACATCCTCTACTTGGTGTTCCCTTCTCTATCTGAGCTGAGGCAAGAGAGTTTTTACTGAATGAAACTTACTTAGAGAGATGTTGGGAGGGAGGGAGGGAGGTAAGAAGGAAAGGAATACATTTTTAAGAGAGAAACTGGACTCATCCAGAGTGAAAAAAAATAAGCAAGCAAAGAGGCACAGAGATAAGCAATTGAGAAACACTTTCAAGAGAGTAAACATGGGCATGAAGAGCAAGTCTCAGATTTCTTTCTTTTAAAAAAAATATTAGTTCTACTCAGATTAGATTTTCAACTGTTAATATTGTTTTTATTCAATCTGAAAATCATTAAGATATTTTCACTTCTCTTTTGGGGGAAGGGGGTCACCCATGGGATTCCAAAAATGGAAGCTGGGACTCCTTAATAACCATTTCAGTACCAACTCCAGTACCTGTCATTTTGGGCCCCATTCCTGTTGACTGGTTTCTCCCTAGAAAACAACATCTTTTCTTTGTTTCTGTGGATATCTGCAAATTTTTCTTGAATTTTGTCTTAAAAGGCTTTGTTTCAGTCATTTAAAACATATTTTTATGATCCATTTTAAAGATTAGTTTTTAAGTGCATAGGATAAGGAAAAAGTCATCATTACTGAAAATGTTCAGCCGTATGTCTAAGATGTGATTCTTTATTGTTGCAACTAAACACTCCAAGGAATTTGGGAGTACTCTATCTAGGGGCTGCTTCACTCTGCCCTAGCTCAAATAACTCTTTTTATGTGTGCTCTGGGGATGTCTCAAGAGGTAAACAGGTATCTTTCTAATAATTGCTTATTTGCATGATTTTGTGTAGTGTCAGCCTAGAGCTCTGCAGTTTGGCAGTCTGACGCTCTTTTTCTCATAAGTCCTTCCCTTTAAATACTTTGTAACACCTCAACCTTCTCAAATGGAACTTTCTGATAGCCAGTACCTGACAATGAGTTCCTTGATTTTGTTCAATTTTCTATTTATTAATGACAGGAAGACAAATCTGTTACTCCAATTTAGCTGGAAGTAGGTGCCCCAGACAGCTATTGCTTTACATATGCAGAATATAATAAAGGTCTGAGGAGTATAAAAAACATGTTACATCTTTTAAAATAATGATGTATTAGTAACTTTATAACCACACCAAAATATTCCGTTTCCTATGCAATTAAAACCAGAGAAATCTATTAATATATGTGTCCTTTTAGATTAAAGGGAATAACTTAGAAGATTTTGAAAGATTTTCCCCTGAAATATGGTTCCCCATCTGTTATCTGGTATCGGAAAACAGGTGAAGCATTATCAGAGTCCAAGAACAAAACCCATTTTACCCTGAAGGTATATCCTTTAGAACTTCTCTTAAGGGTGATTAATTGAATTTCGATCTAAATGCCTATTCCTAGGCAAAAATTTGTAAAAGAAAGAAAGAAAGAAAGAAAGAAAGAAAGAAAGAAAGAAAGAAAGGAAGGAAGGAAGGAAGGAAGGAAGGAAGGAAGGAAGGAAGGAAGGAAGGAAGGAAGGAAGGAAGGAAGGAAGGAAGGAAGGAAGGAAGGAAGAAAGAGAGAGAGAAAAAGAAAGAGAGAGAGAAAGAAAGAGAGAGAGAGAAAGAAAGAAAGAAAGAAAGAAAGAAAGAAAGAAAGAAAGAAAGAAAGAAAGAAAGAAAGAAAGAAAGAAAGAAAGAAAGAAAGAAAGAAAGAAAGAAAGAAAGAAAGAAAGAAAGAAAGGAAACACACAATTTGCTCTTCTCCCCACCCCCGCCCCTTCCAGAAACAGGAATTTGAGTGATGGTCTGCAAAAGGAATGCACTCCTTTAAAGTAACAAAATGGACACCTTATTTATTTGCCTAAGAAGTACTTAAATGTCCTCCTTACTCTGTTACACATCCAGCTAGAAAAATAAACACATGGTGTTTAAGTCTATTCTCTTTGGGCTAAAGATTAATGAGAGAAAATAAGGGAGGTGCAGAGCTTTTGGCTTTTTAGAAGAATAGCCTTTGCTGCCACAAATATACAAGTATTTATTTTTGCCAAAATCTTTAATAGTTTAATATACTTTTTATAAATTCACTGCCTTTAATAATATAATGTATTCCCAAATAAAACCCTACTTGACAGTCGGTTTATAAATCACTATTTTTGAAGATCTTTGCTTCAATATATTTGCAGTGATTTTTCATCTCACCATTTTTAATGGTAAATTATTAATATTCTTATAAAAGTGGTCAGTGTTTTCTGGGCTCATATTACAACTTTGGCTGTGGTTATCCCTTCCATAGATTTCAAAAATGCATTAAAATTTCATTCCACATTTGTCATGTCATTGTTCAAAATGATACACTATTAAACAAAACTTTTTATTTGTCTTACAGAATTCAATCTGGTTTTCTATTGAGTATGAACAAAAATAAATACGTGTAAAGTTGATTTTCTCATTTCTCTCAAGAAAAGAAAAACATATCAAAGAGTGTCTAAGTAAAAGAAGTTTTGTGCTTCTCTTAAACAAACCAACTAAATTAGATTAAGTATGCAATTGCCAATGTAATCTACAATAACCTGTAGAAACACTTTCCATTGTCTAAATACTAAAAATTGATTCATCCCGTACTTGTAATTTGACTAAAGCCTTGATTAGTTCCATTGCAGGAGGGACCAGAAAATAGCCAATGGGCCACCACACATGCTTTGCATGCAGGAAGCCAGGATTCAATTTCCAGTTACGGTGTGGTACTCTAAGCATCTCCCAAACACAGGGCTGAGAGTAGCCCCTGAACACCACCATGCATAGCACAAAAACAAAAGAACAAAAACGAAACAAATAAAACCAAAGATTCACTGCATGAGTTCTTCTAAGAGAAACCAACTTCCGCACCCGCCCGTTGAGAAGAGTTGGATCCAAAGAAGACATTGCAGCTTCTTCCAGGAAGCCCATTTGTACTTTCTAGCACTGCTATGAAAAGCACAGAGGCAGGGCGCAAAAGACTAAACTCAGTTCTAGGACCCGATCAAAGTTGAAATGGCAGCTGCTGTAAAAGACAACTTTCTGTCGCATACTACCAGGGGTGGGTTGTTTTGTTATAGGGCCACACCTGGAGATGCTCAGGATATACTTCTGGCTGTGTGCTCAGGAATCACTCCTGGCACCATAAGGGATGCTGGGGATTGAACCTAGGTTGGTCAAGTGCAAGGCAAGTGCCTTACTCACTGTACTATCTCTCCAGCCCCACGAACCAGGTAATTTCTAAGAAAATCACATCTAGGCACATCACAATAAAAGACGATGAGAATATCACAAACACAGCAAGAAGGCGAAGAAAACTCTACAAATACTCATCTACCAAACACCTTTCATTTATCTCTGCCCTCCTTAACTGATAGTTTTCCTTCCTGCCTCCAGCCCCCCACTCTATTCAGAATCAATAGTATATCCAACATTGAACTTGTGTGAGTGAGAAGGAGAGGGAGGGGGAGAGAGAGAAAGAGAGATAGAGAGAGAGAGAGATCATGAGAGGAATCATTCAAGTTTTCCAATAAACTTAGATGCCCAAATGAGAGGTGAAAAATGAGCAGGACAAATGGGAATTAGGATGCATTGAAGAAGAAAAAGCCACAGATGACACAGACCTACAGGCACTGAAGAATAAAATTTGTTCACCACTTTCACAGCCAATTTTTTTTTGTCTACCTACCTTGGGATGCTTAGTGCTCAGTCTATTTGCAATAACTCATTTCTTTGAGAATATCATATAAATACTAAGCAGAAATAATATTTTAGGCTATTTTGGAGAAAAATAGATATCCCATCTTTGAAGCTGAAATGAGTCAAGGACTATGAATAATGTATTCTAGTGAAAGTCTTAGAGAAAAATGAACCTTGAGGAGAGGGTGCTATGAAAAATTAATTAATCCTGCTTCATTCATGGGTATTTTAAATAAAGATAAGCTACACAAAACACGCAAATAAACACAGATAGCTTACAATTCACAAAACTAATGATACTGGCATCATTTTCATAGGTACAGTTGGTGAAGAAATGGCAATGATGCCGAGAGATATATGATAAATGAATTTACTATCTAAAACTGTGTCCATAATATTAGTATACATATACAAGGTAAACTTGTAGGAATGAACGAAGCAATAACATACAGCTATCGACTTTAAATTCATTTAATTTCCTTAAAGAAAATGGGAACAATGTGCCAATTTACTTGCGCTGTTTACATAATGATGAATCAAGATAGCATATTCTATAATTATATATACAATTCATGTACCACTGCACTGCACTGTAGCACTGTCGTCCCGTTGTTCATTGTTTTGCTCTAACGGGCACCAGTAATGTCTCCATTGTGAGATTTGTTACTGCTTTTGGCATATCAGATATGCCAAGGGTAGCTTGCCAGGCTCTGTCATGTGGATGGGATACTCTAAGTAGCTTGCCAGGCTCCAAGAGGGACGGAGGAATCAAACCCAGGTCAGACATGTGCAAGACAAACACCCTACCTGCTGTGCTATTGCTCCAGTCCTGCATGTAGATTAGTAAAATAATTAAATTCTTTAAGTCGGGAAAAACTTAGCAAAATGAATTTGTTCTGTTCTCACCTAAACCATCTTGTCCTTCTGGTAAATGCTTTACCCACCCCACTACTCTGACCTAGTGGGGCCCATTTCAAGTTCTTCTCCCTTCAAGTAAAATTCCTCATTTGAACTAGTAAAAAGGACCCAGAAAAGTTTTTAAAAAACAGTTCAATACCTACAAAGTCATTAAAGTTAAAACCTGCATTTTAACCTAACCTTATATTTAACATCTGAAGTTGATAAACTTAAACTCTGTTTGTCTGTTCTCCCAAATTTATGAATGAAAGATCAAATAATTCATATTTAAATAACATTTAGAATATTGTGACTAGTTTAGCCCAGAAACAGCAGCATTATTTCTATTTCCCTGTTGTCGAGCAGAATTGAATCAATGATCTAAGATCAATGATCTAAGAATTTCGCCTTTATTCCTGCTCGATTCCAAGGTTCTGAAAGAAGGTCGTGTTAAAAGGTCAACAAATGCAGCATCTGCGCTACATCTTCTTAAATAGAAAAAGTCAGCTCATCTGAAAGTAGATAGAAATAATAACTCATCACATTCTTGGGAAGGGACTCAATAGAACTTTATATATTTTCCCTTTGAAACTGGTCTCAAATCAATAGACAATAGTCCTTGTCCCAAAGCTTGAAGATAAGGAAAGATTATCCTCAGTTTACCTTTCCCCCAAAGCCTAACCCTTCATGTTGTTTAGGTCTGTAAATAAAATGGAGCATGCCACAGGAGGCCAACCCACAGGAGACTTTATTATTCATTCTGGCACCCACAACTCTACAGGCCAGCTTTCCTTCCTTGTTCTTCCCTACGAATTCCCCTTATCCTGACCATGCAGCCAGTAGGATGGAGGACATGAATTGGCCTTCTTCCAAACTCCCCACAAGTCTTTCATTGGACTGAGCCTTGAGTGGATCTGAACCTTCAAGGTTACACCTTTAATATTCAGAAGCCTGTTAGTGAAGGAAGGAGGCCAGAAAGACAAGGTCCATACATTGTAAAGCGGTAAACTATAATGCCCCCCCACGCTTTCCATTTCTCAAGAGAACGCATTCTGTTTTCTTCATTGGGGGACTGGCAGTAAGCCAAGGGTCTGCACAGGTCATAGAGGGGTTATCAGTATTGGATTCTGGAGAAGTGCAACTGGGTGTTTACATAAAAATACTCATCAACCATTTCTCTTCTCTCTTGCTTTGTTTTTGAATAAATGTTGTTGTTAGAACAATGCATTGCTCTTGTGTGTCTCAACACAGTCTGTGAAAAAAAAAAGTGAAGAATAAATACAAAAGTAATAGTAAGAAGTTGAAGAACTATCACATTGTAAGTTACTTATTTTAAAAACTTGCGTATAAACCAAGGGAGAAAAAAGCAGGTGCATCCTGAATTATTTATTTTGAAAAATGCTTTCCATTCTAGCAAAGTGTGTGAAACAAAAATAGGTCCTAAGGAAGACAAATAGTATGGTTTATGATAAAAAATATGCTTGGTCTTCTACCTGCTTTTAATAGAGTTGCAAACACTATTTGATATTAGTAAATATTATTGTTATATTAATGAGATGACATGGGTACTATCCTATGAATGCCTTTCTAAGGTAGCCTACTTTTTAATGAAAATGTTGAAACAATCAGCCCTATTACCTTACAGGAAGAAAACTTTATTGAGTTAGAGATCAATTGCCAATGACTCAATCAATTGGGCATATGTAATATAGTCAGTGTAATACTCAAGGGCAGGATTGGTGAATTTCTGAGTTTGTGAGCATGTGGGAATTGTGGAGAATGTTGATAATAGGTTATTCTATTCTATTTTAAACAAGATGATTCTATTCTATTTTAAACATTTTTATAATGGGGACTTGAGATGGCACAAACAGAAAGTCACCAAAATGTTTGCTCTGAGTACCTACGCAGAATGACCACTAGTCTCCTCACTCTTACCCATGTTTCCCAGGATCTTTGCCTTTCCTGGCAGAAAGGAATTTCAGGAGATGCAAATAGTGAAATAAAATAGTTTCATTTAGAAAAAAATGTAAAGAAATTGGACATGTGCGTATACATGTGTGTTGTGTGTATGTGTGTGTGTGAGAGAGAGAGAGAGAGAGTGTGTGTGTGTGTGTGTGTGAGAGAGAGAGAGAGAGAGAGAGAGAGAGAGAGAGAGAGAACAAACATTACAAGTTATGATGTAAGGGTAGAGAATGCCTGCTTCTTGCCCTTACAGAAGTGTTTTGTTTTGTTTTTGTTCTTGTGAGCTTTTCCCAAACACCTCCACCTGGGCCTTTATTACCAGGATGTGCCCAATTGATGAGACTTGAACTCTTGTTGGTCATTTCCATCACCTGATTATACTCTGTTGTTTTTCCTAAGTATCTTTCTTATGAGGAAACCCACTCTTCCTTGAGTGGTGCCTCCTTTTTTGAATTCAGGTGTTGTCGTGACTTCAAGCTACATCAGGGTTTGTGACTTGGGGACTTTTTTTAAAAATCTCATCATTGTATTATTTCTTTTCCTCAAATGTTATCGCCAGAGCCCCTCAGGCCTATCTGCCTGCAACAAACACGTAGTCATGGTAGACTCAACCTCCTGCCCTTCTCCCCCTAAGTAAATTAGTTAGTGGGATGCTTCAAGACTGGTTCCCATGGTAACCAGTCTCCATCCTCAGATGCTTTCCACCTAAAAGGAACCTCATTAACATAAAGCCAATTGTGGTGGAAAGGGGCTTATTATGAATAACAAGGCACCCATTTTACTTTTATGAGCCTGAAATGTTTTCAGGAACTGCTGATCAAATTCAAATATTATAACAAAAGATTTTTCTCATTGCTCTTTTCAGAAAATTCTCTTCATAGCTGTGATGGAGGAGCCTTGGGAGAAAACTAAATATATGTGAGAACTATATTTGATCTTTTGAACGATGAAATATATTTCTTTTAAATTATATGTCACACTTGTTCTTTGCATCTCTTCTACCTGGCTGCTCCTGGATGATGTTTTATACTAAATAGATAATCTAGAAATCAATATTTCCCTGAGTTTTTGAGTCACTTTATCAAATTATTCAAGTGCAAAGAGGGAGCCTTAAACCTCTTGTTCAGTCAAAAGAATAGGTGATAAAAGTTGGGAGGTAGAAAAAATCTTTTAAGCTAAGAACTCTTGTAGGATTTGTTGGAACTCTTAACTTGTAGCATATGTTAAATGAGAATAGTGTTCAAAATTGATTAGAAGTTTAGGATACCCAATTGGTGTTCAAGGATTGGTGTTATAGAAAGCTAATGCCCCCTACTCCCCGCAGCAGGAACTCCCAGGCATGCACACACACACACACACACACACACAGACACACACACACACAGACACACACACATACACACACTGTAATGGACGCCAGATTGAAAGTCAGAAGAAACTATCTGCCCATTCAAAGTTCTTGTGCGTGTGTATACAACACTATATGCAGGTGTAAAAGAAGAAATATTGATTAATCAGTTGCATAATATTCAAAATTTTACTATTATTTCAATAATTTTTCTGAAAATATAAACTAGTTCCACTTATAACTACTTACATGGTTTTTAATTATAAATGAAATTATAGACATTTAAAAACCATTTTTGAAAATAAATTATTAAAAATACCTCTTCAAGTAAACAAATTTTTAAATGTCTAAAAATAAAATAAGAAAGAAGCCAAAAAATTATGTCAGATGTCTCTCCAGAAAAAAAAATCCTGATTTAGTACAGAAAATACTTTTAAGAGATTTGGACTAAAAAAAGAAAGAGAAAGAAAAAGAGATTTGGACTAGCAACTGTTTCTTATATGAGAATATTCAGAACATGCATCCCATCCAACACAAAATTTAAAATGATAAATATAATTTTATTATTAAAAAGAACATTTATATAAATCTTTTGAGAAAAGAAGATTTATATAAAATTAATAGATGAATGTAGGAAAATTTGAGAAAAGTTCAAAAGATAAACAGAGATCCCAGAATTTAATTGTATAGCTGGAACTTTAGTTTTAAATGAGTATTTTCATCCCAGCTCAGACTGATTGATTGCAGTCTGTATGAGACATTGACACAAGTAGAAACAATTGTCAAAGGACTACTTTTACTGAGAGAATAACCAATATAATGAATAAGCATATAAAAATAGAAAAATAAGACTTGTGTGATAGTTCATTCAGGAAGGCAAAATTGGAGTTACAGTAGTTTTATTCAATAAGTATTCTTCATCAAGACATTAACTTCTTTTGTTTGTTGAAACGTACAAGGGTTATCTAGTGCATACTTTACCTACAACAAGATAAGATCCTACAACTACCAGAGGCTATCTACGACATACACAGCACATTAAAGATTCATAAAATATTATGCCATCTAAGCATCATAATTTTGAATAACCTTTTTTGTATTTGCTTCTTCATGTTATAATAGTGATAGTTCACCTTACTTATTAGACAATAAAAATGAACAATAATGGAGTTAAGAGTGGATATTATATTTTCCATTTTTGAAGCCAGGATAATTTCAGTAATTATCCCTGAAAATGAAAATAATATATATCTTATACAATTTTAAAGATAAGGTCAAGTATCAAATTCTAAGAATAAGGTAATCAAAATTCTTCCTCACAAGATTAAAATCTACTCAGGAAAATCTACTAAACAGTAAGGAGATATTTTTGTCCAAATATAAGATTAATGTAATTGAAAAGTTCAGTTCCACTGCTAGTCAAGCAGACCTATCTATCAAGAAACAAAATAACAGGTGGAGACTTTTTAGCCATAAGTCATCAGCTTAAAATATTGTGGACTGGACTGGCATCTAGAGAACCATCATGCCTTTATGGTCACAGGAAGTTTTTTCTATCAGAAAACAAAAGACATGAACCTAATTTTGGAGTGAAAGTAAATTATATATAAAAATTTACAAGCCAGGCCTGGAGCAATAGCACAGCAGGTAGAGTATTTGCCTTGAACGAGGCTGACCCAGGTTCGAATCCCAGTATCCCATACAGTCCCCCGAGCACCACCAGGAGTAATTCCTGAGTGCAGAGCCAGAAGTAATCCCTGAGCATTGACGGGTATGACCCAAAAAGAAAAAAAATATTTTTCCAAGCCAGTCACATTAAGAGTATAAGAAATGCATTTAATAATTTAGATCAGATATAAAACACTACAATCCAACTGCATAAAGCGTATTTTAAAAGTACATAAAATAATTTTAGTCTATACCTGGAAGGGTTTGTTGTGGCCAGTTCTAGGAATTTAGATGGCAGAGGCCTATAATGTATTTCATGTTGGACGAACTGGTAAGGCCGGAGTTCCTAGGCCTGTACTAGGAACTGGCAAAGAACTGACCAGTGGTAGGGCCTCTAGAACATTTTGGGCAGAGCTGATTATCTTAGCTAGGATGAGCTTAGCCTTGCCAGGCTGGGGGGGTTTGTTTTGTTTTTTTGGAGGTTTGTTTTTTGGTTTTTTTTTGGTGGGTGGGGGTTGATGGGAGAACCTTTTATTTTATTTTATTATTTTTTGTTGTAAGTTCAATGACTGTGAGATGCACAGTTACAAAGTTGTTCATGATTGGGTTTTGTTCCAATCATGCACACTGGTGAAGGGACAGTTATTGATACCTTGCCAGCCTTTGGAAATTTAGACTTAAATTGGGCATATTTGCTAGACCACTTCACAGAGTAACTAGATAAACTGAAAATGCTAGTTTAGGAAATTCAGAGCTGGAGATTAGAAAATTTAAGGATTCACTCCAGTTCATGGGTAAATTGCAAACGTTTCCAAACTAATTGAGAGGACTAGAATCTGGTCTTCATAAAATATGTTACTGAGACTCATTTTTCTCTCCATCTTCACCCTAATTAGGCCATTTAATTGCAGAAAAATTAAACTTTTTACAAATTAGCTTAGTACTAATATCTTTGTAAGTTAACTTGCATACAGATAATAAAATAGATATGCTGCTATGCAATATTTTAATTTTTAATGGAATATCTTTATTATGAAATTTCAGGTTACTCTGTTAACAGTTCTTATGCTCTGGAGCCATGTAATTCCTCTTTCTCAGGATTCCATAAGATTCTGCCTGGGGAGTTAATTTCTTTTTTTCTGAGACCCCAAAGTTCTGGAGAGTTTTGATTCTAGCAAGGAGCTAATGTCCTTTGTGTAGACGGAAACCCTTTTAGTAAGCTATAATGCTGTTTGCTCTTCATTGACTCTAAGTATAGTCTTAATTCCTGCATAATTATGGACCGGACATCCTACTAAAAGCTTCAGTAGCATGAGAAATTCCAAACTACTTATTATGACAATATTTTTTACTTATGCAAGCATATTTTCATGAGAAATAAAAATAATTCTAAATAAATAAAAATAAAAATAATTACTAATAGTTTTCACATCCTGATGGCGACAGAGAGAGGAAAAGAAAGCCATTGTCTCAACTCTACTCACAAAAAGATTCAATCTACCAGATATCTGTAAGTCACTGCTCAAAAAGGAAAAAGTTCTTAAGTCTAAAAGTGTAAAATGTGGGGTTGGAGCAATAGCACAGCGGGTAGGGCGTTTGCCTTGCACTCGGCCGACCCAGCTTCAATTCCCAGCATCCCATAGGGTCCCCTGAGCACCGCCAGGGGTAATTCCTGAGTGCAGAGCCAGGAGTGACCCCTGTGCATCACCAGGTGTGACCCAAAAATAAATAAACAAACAAATAAATAAATAAATAAATATGTAAAATGCTTTGTTTCAAATCCCAAAAAGTCACTTTCAAAAGTGAATTCGTTCCCATGGAGAATATCTCAGTCTCTTATAATTCTCCAATTTTTTCATAAACTCTTCATTTTTAAATCTTTAGTTCCATGTTAAACCTATATTCCAGAGTATTTATCAAAGTCTTTTTTCATAACTTTCTCTTAAGTACAAAGCATTAGAACAATATCAAACATGACAGGAGCTCTAAAATGATCATAGTTAGAGCTCTTATTATTATTATTATTATAATCTTATTATTGCCTATTTGAAAGGAAACTCAGTCACTGTTGCAGCAGCCAGGTCCAGAGTAAATCATAACTTCAGGAATTCCACGTAATTTTATGACACCCATATTACTATTTACTCATATATTAGAAAGGTTAGCATTCATATACTCGCAAGGTTAAGCGTTACTCCTGGGTGATAGTGTTCCCCATGAAGTTTCATCATATCCAAAAGAGAAATTCAGGGCTCGCTAGTCCAGCCAATAGGGCATTACTTTGCATGCAGCCAATGGGCCGACTGCCCAGTACCACATGGGGTCTCCTGAACATTTCCAGGAGTGATCCCTAAATGCAAAGACAGGAGCAAGCCAGGACCACAGTCAATTGTGGCTGCAAAACCAAAAAAAAAATAAAATTTGAAAACAAAGATTATTTTAGAACTTTCATATTCTATCTTTCAAGGCCAGAAAGTTAGCTCAGCAGGGAGAACTCACACTCTGCATGCAAGAGTCCTGGTTAAATCCCCAGCACCACATCATCCCTGAGTTGACCCCTGAACCCCAGACCTGGAAGTAGTCTCCAATCCCCAGAGGGAATAGTGCCAAAACCCCAAAATAGATACTTAATATGAAATAAGTTGAACTGGCTGATATTAGTATAAGCTAGTTTTACTTTATTGTAAAACAATTATTATTTTAAGTAGTCAGAGTGAGATACAGTTACAAAGTTGGTCATGATTGGGTTTCAGCCATATAATGTTCCAACATCTGTCCCTTCACCAGTGTACATTTCCCACCACCAACGTCTCCGGTTTCTCTCCCACACCTTTCCACACAGCATGCCCTTTTTCCTCTGCCTCCCTCCCTTCCTCCCTCCCTCCCTCCCTCTCTCTCTTTCTCTCTTTCTCTCTCTCCCTCTCTGTCCCTTTTCTCTCCTCTCTCTCTGTCTCTCTCTGTCTCTGTCTCTCTGTCTCTCTCTGTCTCTCTGTCTCTCTGTCTCTCTCTCTCTCTCTCCTTTTGGGCATTGTGATTTCCAATACAAATACTGAAAGGTTATCAGTTAGATCCATCACTTAGACCCCTTTACCTACTTTCAACACTCAGTTCCTGTCCAAAGTGATCATTCCAACTAGTATTAGACAACAATTTTGTGACACCAAGTCAATTACTTTAAGTTTATATGAATTTATTCGATGAATACACATGGAATAAAATACTCAATTTATTATTTAAAAGACATACTTGTTTCTAACTAAACCATCATATCTACGAAATCAGAAAGACAGTATGGGAGTGACAGTGTATGCCTTGCATAGAGTTGACCCCCAAGACCCCCAGCATGAGATACTAGCAGGAAACACCTCTGAATATAGATCCAGAAATGGTCAAGGAACACCCCTGGGTGTGACCCACCCTCCCTTCCCAAAATCAATAAACCATCATATTTTAAACTAGTTTTCATTCACTTAAATTATATTTTGATCTTTGAGATCAATCAATTTTTTTATTGTTTTAAAAAATACTTTGGTTCGTTTTTATGAGTCTCAAATCTACAATTTGTATTGAAATCATGTATTATAATAATTAATTCTAATTATGCCAACTGGAGGCCAAATAAAAATGCATCCGAAGGAATACAAACATACATACCAAACATAGAAAGGAATACTTTAGCTTTCATTAAAATTTCAGACACGTACTAGTTTTTAAAATATGTTTAGCCTATCAGCATTTATAAAAGTACAACAAATTTTGTTGATATAATTTCAAAATAGTAGTATTTGTTTAGCGCTGCTTTAAGAAATTTCTCCTTAAATTTGCATTCTGAAGAATGACTGTTTCTTTCAAAAGTTCAGTGTAGAATTTTTTTACTTTGATATTGCTTATTATATACCAATTTTAATACTTTTAAGTATTCAAAAACAGTAACACCATTTACACAAAACAGACCATTTCCAACATTTTCTCACTTTTATAAAATTGTAGTAGCAAAGCTAAAATTATAAATACTGGCTGACACAGGCATTAAAAGTTCCTTAATTATAGTCTACTATTTGCATTACTTTGTTCTTCTTTTAGCCAATATGTGAATCCAGAAATTTTTTATCACTGAGGTAGAACCTAGCTACTGTGTTTGGTGGGCTGGTCTAACCAGGATTTTCCCAGTCTCTGAAACTGTAAAGGAGGTCTAGAATGGGTACCCGTGTTTCTAAAACCACACTTCAGTCTGTAAAAAGCTTGATGGTCAAAAACAATCTAATACCTAAATGAACTAAATGAACCAGGATGGTAATCTGTGTGATATTAAAGGTACATCGTGCCCAACCAACTTTGGAATGTTTCCAATCTATCTTTAAGCTCCAGAATAGGCAACTCTCTCAATTGAGACTTCTCCAAAAAGACTTAGATAAATCCAGGAGAGTGATAATAAAAAAGCCTGTGTCTTTGCAGTCAACTGGAGAAAAGTATAGCCATTCAACCCCATGACTTCCTTTCTCAAGAAAATAACAAGACTCAGGACTGGAGTCTTGTTAACGGGCTGGAGCGATAGCACAGAGGTAGGGTGTTTGCCTTGCACGCGGCCAACCCAAGTTTGATTCCTCTGTCCCTCTCGGAGAGCCCGGCAAGCTACCCAGAGTATCTCACCCACATGGCAGAGCCTGGGAAGCTACCTGTTGTGTATTCAGTGTGCGAAAAACAGTAGCAAAAAGTCTCACAATGGGGATGTTACTGGTGCCCACTCGAGCAAATTGATGAGCAATGGGATGACAGTGACAGTGACAATAATAAAATAAAGATATGCCATAAAGGCCGATGTGGAAAGAAGGGGACACAAAAGACGTACACAGAGATTTTCTATCTTGCTTGCTGCTATTCAGAGATCATCATCAGCTCACAATTTTTTTACTTTAAGCAACATAATATTGAAACTGTGCCTCTGAGCCCCTAGATGTGTTTTTGATATTTCTATAAAAGTAATGTGATAATTTTTCTCAAGACATTATTTTAGGTTTAAAAAAATGTTCCCTAAGATTAGCTTGTGTGTGTGTGTGTGTGTGTGTGTGTGTGTGTATGTCTGTATGTCTGTGTGTGTGTATTCGTAAGTGCACATTTGGAACTCAGATTAACTACAGTATTTTTGTATCATTTATTTCCTTTTAAAAAAATTGGTTTAATATTTTTCCAACAAGAAATTTAGACCAAGCATGACCTAAACTTTTCATGCATCCAAAGAGCAATTTATAAATCCTAAAATTTGTCATTCAACCTAGCATAATAATTCTGTTTTGTTTTGGGCTGGAGCAATACCACAGCGAGTAGGGCGTTTGCCTTGGACAGGGCAACCCAGGTTCAATTCCCAGCATCCCATATGGTCCCCTGAGCACCACCAGGTGTAATTCCTGAGTGCAGAGCCAGGAATAACCCCTGTGCATCGCTGGGTGTGACCCAAAAGCAAAAAAAAAAAAAGTCTATTTTGTTTTTAGCTTTATCTGATGATTCCAAGAAATCCACTCTAAGTATAAAGCAGGCCAAAGGACATTATAAATGTCTACTGTTTTCAACTGAGATCTCTTTGAGTCAAGTACTATAATCATGCCCACCAAATATTTAACTTTCATTTCAAGATTTCCTCTCATAAATGATAGAAGCTGGAGGTTACAATACTACTTATAATGCAAAAACTCTGAAGCAATCATGAAACACCTTCCAAACCCTCATATCTAAAAGCAGAATATCATAGCACATTCATTACACATAATACACATCACACATTATGGCATGCAAGAAGATATTCAAAATAAAGTCTCAAAAAGGAGATGGATGAAAAAAGCAGAGTTAGTAATAAAATAGTTTATGAAATGTCTCCTTTTTCTGAAAGCATTAAGTAGGGTCCCAATTAAGGATCCCCTTAATTGTTAGCTATGCTAGAAACCTTTGGAGTAAGCCTTTCCTTTGACACTAAAGCACCCAACTCGCCTCTACCAAATGTGTTAAAGTTCAAGATTGGTGGGGGAACTCACCTAACTCACCTAATATAAAATCCCTTTTTGGATTTTATATTAGGTATAAATTACTCATTCATACAAGTGCCAGAGACTTTGTTGGTCCTAACTAAGCAATCTGGTGGTGAACTCCTCCAGCTGAGGGATTTCTATGTTACTCAGATTTCTAGCTAATTCCCAGAATCCTCTTTGCTCAAGTTTCTAGCAATGGCCTTAGTCTTGTTAAGCTGAATACCAAAGTTTCTACTGCAGCCTCTAACCAGTTTTCAACCTTTCAGAGTTCTCACTTGGTGACGAAGTGAAAATTTTACTTTCATAGCATACTTTCATATGACATTTTTCTACCTATAAAATTTTTCCAGAATCAGGACATAAGTGTCTTCAAGAAATACAAATGCGTAGTGACTTCTCTTAGAAAAATAAAACAGATCCCATGGCTGCTTCTCCCAGAAGGGAGCATAAAATGAGGCCCCCATAGCCATGCCACCAAACTCCGCACCAGGCTGTTTTCACTTGGGGTGCCCCAGAGGGGAGCAGGTGAGAGCCCTCCCCACCCTAAGAAACCAAGCCCCAGCAGCTGACCTCCACAACCCAACCACTGCCACGTTCCAGGCCGCTCCCCATTCGCTCAGGCCAAGGTTCACGTATGAGTGAACATATTCCTGAACCGAACAGTACAACACATTATAAGGTACTCCCTACACATTCTTCACAATTGCCGCACCATATGTGGTGGTGTTCAGACAGTAGGCAACAAATCATAGAGGGAAATATATAAATATATGCATATATACATATTCTCAGAGATATATACCAAAGCTCACATCACCCAAACTTTAACAACATGTTAGTGATATCCTATAGAATGTCTTAATGGTTCCTGCCAAAATAGAACAATCCTCACACTATTTCCTATATGAGCACTTACTTGTAAGCATGTTCAGCAGTTCTTCATAAAAGGCAAGACAAAATACATTCTTTCGGTGGTGTTTTGGGACAGAGATTGGGGTTTGGGATGGAAACATCCCGAATATGGTGATGGGAAGGTGCAATGGTGGTGGGGTTCGTGTTTGAATATTAAATGTAATCAAATATTATAAACTAACTTCACTATCACTGTCATCCCGTTGTTCATCAATTTACTCGAGTGGACACCAGTAATGTCTCTATTACACTCAACCCTGAGATTTTAACAGCCTCTCCTTACTCGTGTTTCCCAACAATTGGAGGCTCTTTCAGGGTCAGGACAATGAGACCTATTGTTACTATTTTTGACATATCAAATATACCACAGGTAGCTTGCCAGATTCTGCCCTTTGGGCTGGATACTCCTAGTAGCTTGCCGGGCTCTCCAAGAGATATGTATATATCTGTTACTGTATTTTGGATATGAATATGCCACGGGGATCTTGCCAGGCTCTCCTAAGTGGGCAATAGACCTTTAGTATCTTGTCAGGTTCTCCAAGAGGGAGAACTAGGCTATTAGCTTCTGGGAAGTTGGTTTTATAGTCTCTGGATGTTGGCTGTTGATGAGATTACATGGCACTGGGGGCAGTCTCTTGATGTGACTGCCTAGCTACTGGAAAATGGGAGACCTGGGCGGAAGAGGACAGTCCCAATCCGAGCAGCCTTGGCGATCTCGGCCCTGGATCCCGCACACCACCTGGGTTCCTCTGCCAGCTCTCCATGCGTGAGGCTCATCCAAACGTGTTGAGAGTGGCCCTGAGCATGGCCATGGCTGGGTTCCAGAGGTCCTCAACTGTTGAGGCTCTGCTGGGAAGGGGGGGAGGGAAACACAACCCATCTCCTCCGAGGGGCCCCGGTGAAGATAGCCAGGTGCCGGGGCAAGAGACTGTGTTGCTCTCTTCCGGGAGCTTGGTCTTATAGTCTCTGGATGTTGGCTGTTGATGGGATTATATGGCATGGGGGGGGGGAGGGGGTCAGGGGGGAGGCAGTCTCTGGATGTAACTACCTAGCTACTGGAAAATGGGGGATCTTGGTGGAAGAGGCCCAGTCCCAATCCGATCAGCCTTGGAGATCTCGGCCCTGGGTCCTGCATACCTGGGTTCCTCCACCGGCTCCCCCATGTGTGAGGCTCATCCAAACGTGTCGAGAATGGGCCTGAGCATGACCATGGCTGGGTTCCGGAGCTCCCATGAACTAACTTATAAAATAAAAAATAATAATAACAAAAATGAAAATAAAACAAACTCAACTTCTTGTCATAGGGCTATACTCAAGCAACTCTTCACAAGTTAGTTGCATGTCATGTGCCAGGTTCTCTTCTCAGCTTTAAATTGGTAGGTGAGCCTACCACCAGCCCAAACAGAACCCTGGCAGCTGATAACTTTCATACTCCAAAATTGTTGCTGTGCTCAAGGATAGACTCCACTGCTCAGATGTACCTCATCCAGAAATTGATCTGTTGAAAAACCCAGGTATATGGGTTTTACGACTGAAATCTCCAGGCCTTCAGCAATCGGGGATGGGCTACCTCCTCCAATCTCCCTGTTCTTATAGAAGTCTGGCAGTCACACCCATGAACTGCCTCTGGGCCAAAAACACCGTTAACTGGTCATGATACAGAGACTCATAACTAAATCTCTAAAGAGATCAACAAGTTGCAGAGATGTTCCTGGATCTCCTTCCAGGCTTTGTCATCTGGGGTATCCAAATTCACCATCCAGTTAAAAATTTAACTCTAGCTGAATTACTCCATTCAAAAATTTTGAATTCCACATTTGTGGCTGTGCAACATCTTAAGAAAATATAAACACAGAATGGCTTAACCTGTAACAACATGTTAGTAATCTCTTTTACAAAGGTTTAATGGTTCCATGTGAGATACAACAACATTCATACATCTTCTTCTAAGGAAATAATTTTTGATCAATTTTAGTGAATTATAACAAGCAATATAAAATAAATTATTCACAACCTATTGTGAATAGGGGCAGGTTTGGGGGTGGTTGGGAAAATTGAAAATAATGATGGTGGGAAGGTGCACTGGTGGTGAGATTCATGTTGGAGTACTGAATGCAATAAATCATGAACAACCTTATAAAAATAAATAATTTTTAAAAAAATTAAAAAACAATAAAATTAATTGGCAACATCTTCTTTACAAAGGGAATTATCAGTATTAAGTAGAATCTTTTATGTAAAACACATAGCACAAATTTGATCCTCAAAATGTCCTTTCTGTACATGCTCTACCTTAAACTAAAACCAGATGCTGGATATAAAATGATTAATACAACATAATTCCCTGTCTATGTATTTTTATATGCCATGTTATATTTGATATATTTCTTTGGCTGACAAGCCATTTAAAAAAATAAAAGCATTAACCATACCATGTGGAAGAGAGAACAAATTTTTCAACCATAAAAGAAGTTTAGGTGCGATTTTCCTGAGAATTATGTGGGAGTATAATAATTCCTGATGTTATCATTACTAAAAATGGAAAGTAAAAATATTCTTTAGACCTAAACAACAATGCCTCAAAAGATAATGTAATCCTATGGGAGGATAAGCTTGCAAAGATAACAAAGCAGCCATCTAATCCAACCTGTCAAATGTTCCTTTTCTGTTTTAGCCTAAAATCTTCACCTCATGCCTTCTCCCACAAGGTCACATCACTACTGCCAAAATGAAAAGAACAAAAATCAACACAGCAGAACTCCAAAAAGTCTGCAGTTACAGATTTGGGAAGATGAAAAAGAAGCCAGCTTCGGATTATGTCATACCTTGAATAAATTTCAAATAAGACCAACCAAAATAAAGAGCATTCCAAAGATGTAAATTAAGTCTACAGCTCGTTACATGCAGCAGATATGAATTAATATGCTGGAAAGTTGTTTTTTCCAGGGAAGGAACAACGACAACCAATGTTCGAGGTAAATAAGGTGATCATAAAAATAAGACTCCTGGGGTTGGAGAAATAGTACAGTGGCTAAGGCACTTGCCTTGCTCATGGTTGACGCTGGTTAGATCCCTGACATCCCACATGGTCCTACCAAGAGAGGTCCCTGAGCACAGAGCCAGGAGTAAGCCCTGAGCAAGCTGGTGTGATCCCCAATCAAACAAAAATCCAGATCTCTATCCCAGTTTATGCAAGACTTCTGATATGAATAGTCTGCAAAAACAAGTTGTTTTGTCTAGAATCACTTTCTTCATATGTTCTTTGACAAATCTGTTTCCATGAAATCCTTACTCACATACTAATTGCAAGACATAACAACTTCCTGGACATCCTCCGAGTATTGTGTCCAGCAAGATCCTAGAAGAGCAGAAGTAAAAATCCATAGATGTAAGCAGGAAAAAAGCCCTGTCCCAAGATGCCCTAGGTTATCAGGCTGTTTCTCATAAACCTGCTCCTGAGTTATGCTGCATTGTTTTAAAAATAAATAATACACAGAAGTTATTTCTGTAGGCTAAAGTGATGAGCCCATTAAAAGGCCAAGATCAGTAAAGATAAGTCAATCTGAAAGAGAAAAAAAACTGACTATTGCAAAGGTTTAACCAGATGTTTGTATCAATCTAGTGAAATCACAAGGAATTAGTTTAGAAACTGACTTATAAAAAACCGATGGCCAGATGGCCGAAGTTCTATCCTTATATGCACAGGGTTTATCTATAGTCCTAAATCTAATATACATACATATATGTGCATATATATGTGATAAAAATAGATCTTCAGATTACATATAATTTGAAAATCTTGTTGCTATCATATACTTATGTATAACTGAAAACCTTGCTCATTTTTATTGAAAATTATTTTTAAATGCATACAAAAGGCTAACTGAATATACCTTTTGGAAAAGAACACAAAGATGCTAGATTTGGTAGGAAGAAAAATGCTTGCGATTTTTATATCCAGGAACCTTACAAGTAACCATAGAGAAAATAAAATGTTTGAAAACACCTCCTGAGGCAGATAAGAGAATCCTGTGACAATTTCCCCTAAAAGTTCCCATAATTAGAATTATTTCCCTGGAGGAAAGAAAGAGGGGGCAAAAAATCTTGGAAATCATCCTAGTCTTTGTGTGTATTTTGCTTTTGCTTGAAATGCTCTGCCCTCATTCCTATCCTGATCCACAAGGAAAAAAGATTCCACTTATTCTCAATCTCAATTCAAGAATTACCTTCTGGTTGACTTATAAAACACCTTTTCAATATCTTCTATCAATTTCACATTGTCGAACCAAAGAAAAAAATAGTCTTTTAATTTTTAAATTTTCAATCAAAGAGTTTCCCAGCCTGAAGATATCTTTCTGACTCAAAACTGTTGATTGTTGTTTCTTCATGCCACTGCTATCCCTGATACTTCTTTCTATTATAGCACTAGTCCTCTAGTAGGGTAAGATTTAAAATGGGTTTGTACTGAATATCTATTTCTCTTTTAAAATATTGAGTTACTAAAGATATGGATTGGATTGTATCTTATTAAACTTTGTGTCTGTCATTCCTTACTCAAAGCCTACATGAAAACACAAACAAAAACCCACACTAAATGAATTTCACTTCTAAAAATGGTCAACTAATTTGCTTTGAAACAAATGTTCCTACCAAAACAATCAGAAAAATTGTCCAAAGATTTTATTCACTTTAAAATGCACTAGAGGACTTAACAGAGTGAGATATTTTAGGGTTTTTGACCTCAAATTAAAAAAAATTAAAACCTAAAAAGTTATTTCAAGAACTAAATGAATTTATTCAGAAACAAGAACAAAAAGGCAATCTGGAAAATAGTCTCTGGCCATTATACTGCCTCCTTCCCCTAGAACAACAACAAAAACAAAACCTAATACATATTAGAGGAGATCTTACAACCAAATATTTCATTATAGGAAAGGGGGATGTTGTGTGTGATGTTTACTCATTTATTGAATTACTCTTATTGGTTGGTTGTGGCTGATAAATTAATATATTCCTGGGGCAGAAAAATATCATTTTCCAAAGGTATATAGGTATATCGGGCTTGCTGGTTGCTTATATGTTAGAGCTCATTTAAATAAGGTTTTTGAAAGTTAATTTTCACATGGCCTAGAATCTAATATATACAGTAGTAGGCCTATAGCATGAAAGTATGAAAGTGAGAGTGAACTGAAAATAAATGAATTTTTGAGTCCTGATATGAATAATTTCTTTCTGATTGAGTCAGATTGCCAGAGTTAACAGTTGCAAACTCTGCCTGTCCCAGGCAAAAGTAAATCCTTTCCTTTGGAGGAAAATAAACTCAAATTATTTCTATGTACTTCCACATACAGAGCTCAGCCCTAAACCCAAAATAGTCAGGTACAAGAGTTTGCAAAAAATTACATAAAAGTGAAGAGAATAGATAAAAGGTTTGACCTTTCAGAAGGTGGGGGGAAAGTTATCAGACAAGATTTTAAAAATAACCATGAAAAAATATTAAGGGAATCATAGAAGGAACACCAAGAAAAACTACCATTATTTTAGCATGTGAAAATCATTGTGGAATTTTCTGCAAGTGATCTGGACCTTGGTGGGAATTAAATAAATGTATAAAAATACAAGATTATTTGCTAAATTCATGTTTATTTTGCATTTTTCTTTGTAGTATAAGTTCAAGAGAAATACATATTTATGTCTAAACATTTATTTATAAGAATAAACCAGTAAAAAATATTCAAAGTAATGTTATTTTTAGTGCCTTTTAACCAAAAATGGAATAACTGATGTTGAACAATTAAGTACACTATGGTTTATTAAAAAAATGTAGTAATACAGCAATAAAACCCCATAGCTTACTATTTTATATAGTTTACATAAATCTCCAAAGATATCGCTGAGTAAGAATCCAAACACATAAATACATCCAGAATGATACTATGTACATAACATCTAAAACAAATTAGAATATCGTGTAGTAATTACCTTTGGAAGGAGAAAGTGATCAGAATCATGAACAAAGAAGGGTTTGAGCATACTGACCTCGGCCAGAATATGTACATAAGTCTATTTATTTTATAGTAATTCACTGAGCCATATTTTAAAGGTTGTGTACATTTGTCTATGTAAATTTCACTGCATTTAACAGGTGTCAAAATTATAGATAGTATTAACAAATGTTGTTGAATAAATTAATGTGACTGAATAGATCAATGAATCTTATTTCAAGGATTTACAGCCACTAGAAAGAAAAGGTAAAGGGAGCAGGTACTAAGAAATGAATAACCTAACAACTTCTCCTGGATTTATTGGGATTTATGTCACTGTTAAAATGAGGTGGACTATTGGGCGCTTGAGATAAATGTCTCTCAGGATATTACCTAATATTTGACTTAGCCATAAATTCTTTCTATTATTCTGACCTAAATTACTCTTACAGTTAACATTCTATTTGTCTTTGGTCATATTTTACTTCTCTGTTCTTAAAAACTGTTCTCAAGACAGCTTCATACTGAATAAATAGATCTTTTCCTAGGAAGAGCAGAGTGAAGGCTGATGGCTAACAGAATAGGATTCTATTTTTCCTTGTTCCAGAACTTTCTGATAGAGCTCAGAGAGGAGTGAACTCTTAGTTAATACTGTAGCTAATTAGTATGTGACCTTGATAATTTACCAAATGGCTTTCTGGACATTTTAGAAAGCTTAAGTGTGTTTTCACAAACAGTTGACTTATTCCTCACTTATAAGCAATATCATGGGGAGGGTCTCGTTCCATATTTCTTCAGTCACATCTGATTTACTCTGCCACCACTTTATTACAAATGTCAGCTCATTGCAGTATGAAATATTTGTTTCAAAATAATTTGGTTTATAGTGTTCATCTGTAACAAAAAACGAGGAAGTAGCAGAACTCTTATTCTTGTATACACAGGGTGTGGGTGTAGAGCCCTCCCATCCTGGGCCCAGGCAGTCGAATTCATTAGGAGCAAAAAATCCTGGTTATCGCCTTCAATATTGCCCACCATCCCCCCTCCCTAAATTGCTCCCTCCCATACCCAGACCAGAGGTCTAGCTAAACCTGTCCCAGTCTCCAATAGCCCCAAGTTTATCTGAACCCTCCCAGGCCCTGATGATTGCAATTTTTCTGTTGTTCCTTTGAATCACCCACCAGGCTCTGCCTATTTCCATCACTCATTTTTTTCTCTCGAGAGTGTGCCCCACACACCCCTCAAATACTATGCCTCGGAGGTACTGTGTCTCTAGTGATGTGGCACACATTCATGCTCAAGAGAGGACATAGAGGTGACACCCGCTCCTGCCCCCTCAATACTGTGGTCCTGCCAGCACTACCTTCTCACAGTTCCCGGGATAGATAAGCCACACCCGTCTCCAGCCAGCCCAGGGGCCCTAACTCAGCTCAGATGAGAGCAGAATTTCACATTTTGTTTGGCCTGGATAGGCTAGGAAGAAAGAGGACAGGAGCTGGTAGAAGCTGGTCCAGACCAAACATACCTGCTATATGAACACAAGCATGCACACACACACACACACACACACACACACACACACACACACATTCTCACACATACATAAATACCAGAGGAGGGGGCAGAACTCTGCCAAGTGGATGCAGGTTATCACTGAGAAGCTAAGTCCAACGCCAGGAGCAGGGCAAGCAGCAAATAGCATTTGGCAAATATCTTTATTGCAAATATCAGTTTATTTCTTTCTGCCGTTTCATTAGTCATGCCTCTTATTTGGTAGCACTGCACTGTAGCACTGTCATCCTGTTGCTCATCAATTTGCTCCAGTGGGCACCAGTAAAGTCTCCATTGTGAGACTTATTACTGTTTTGGGCATATCGAATATGCCACGGGGAGCTTGCCAGGCTCTGCCGTGTGGGTGGGTTACTCTCAGTAGCTTGCCGGGCTCTCTGAGAGGGACCGAGGAATCGAACCGGGGTCAGCCGCATGCAAGGCAAATGCCCTGCCTGCTGTGTAAATATAGAGTCCGGAGTGTTTTAGAGATTGTTTACTATGTCCAACTTTAGCCATTTTATGCCCCTTTTGAGTGGATACCTTCTCATTGAGCAAAATTTGAAATGACCAATTAAATTCATTTGCCTGCGTTCTTCCTCCCCCCCCCTCAGCTCTCACTATAACATCACCATCCTGGGAATTATCCTCTTAACCAGATTCTATGTTCTTCCTTGGCTGAGGATGGCTGTTAAACATCAATTGCCCAATTGAGTCTCATATTTCTAGAGTCCCTAAAAGTACAAAATTAAATATTTTCTCCTTTCAAACTATTTTTCATCAATTTACTTTTCAGGCTAGCCAAAGAACCTAGAAGGGTAGAAGGATGCTTCTAAGCCTAAATTCCCTGCACCATAGTATTCTATTAACCAATTGACTATATGAACATCTTGATGGCAAAATTTGGGACCATAACAATAGTTCAGTGGGGAGGGCATTTACCTTATATACACGGCTGATCTAGGTTTGATCCCCAGTATCCCATATGGTCCACCAAGCACCACCAGAGCAATTTCTGAGTGCAGAACCAGGAGTAACCCTTGAGCATCACTGGTGTGGCCCCAAAACCAAAGCTAAAACACACACAAAAAAAGCAAAATTTGAGGGATTTAATTCTTCCTTCAAATATATTCAGAATCTGTCACTTGTCCCTTTGGTCTAAACTACCATCATTTCGGATCATATGGTGCTAGGGATAGAACCTGGGTTATCCACATGCCCAGAGAAACTTTACCTGCCATACTATGGTTCTAGCCCTTGCGCTGTTTCTAATCTCTCAACCTACTGTAATATTCTCCTCTGGTCTTCCCCTAAGCAGTCTTCGGTTGCTTAGTGCATTTTTTCATACATGAGGGACAATATCCAAGGGTTTCTTTTGAAGACACAGATCATTCCATCTCTCTCATTTAAACCCCTTCCATTATTTAACAGTTCTCTTAGAACAGCATCTAAAAACCTTGATGCCATTCCGAAAGTCTTGAAAATTTGACCCCTTTCTACACGTATCATCTCAAACAGCATTACTCTGCCTCCAAAGGCTGCATTTAAATGTGCGTACTTTTTTTATGTTGTAGAAACTACAATATTCTTTCTCATTTTGAGATCCTTGAAATTTATCTAAGTTACTGTCTGCAATACTTTCTCCCAGCACAACTAAACATTATAGGGAACAAAGTGAACTTCAGTTCCTCGAGAAGTCTCTTGAACGTCTTAGACACCCTTATTGTCAGATCTACAGGATGAAAAGGACACTCATGCCGTGATGAGAGGAACTCTTCTGTACTCTCATTATTCTGCCTTCAACAACAAAAACAGTCCTGCGAGCATCGGCATGTAAGGAATGCACAAACACATCTCAGTAGACATACTCGTGGTACAAAGTGCTCTATCAGTCCCCTCCTTCCTTACAGGAAGCATATAAACTCAAAACTACACTTAAATTTTATGACTTAACTTTGCTCTAGATAGAATATAGCACTAAATAAATACATTTGTTTGACCATCTGCAAATGTTAACATGCCCCTCTGCCAAGCCCCTCCACTAGAACTCTCCTACGACCACTTCTAGGCACATTTCTGCATCAGCTGTTCACAAAGACAGAGGACCCCGGTGTCAACAAAAAGCTTCCGTCACTTCAGAGGAGCTGCAGGCCTCCTTACCGGGGTCCTCACGGCAGTGCTCCTTTTCGAAGTGTGAAGCCAGTGAGACTTGAAGTGGATGAATCTGCCTGTCTTGCTCCTCAGAGGGAGCTTAGGTGTCAGTTCCAAACCCACTGATAAGGAAATTCTCTGATGGGAACAGCAGGTTTGACATTGATGAAGCCTTCCCATCTGGTGTGTTTAGGGGAGCAATAATGAATAAAGGGGGGGTAGAATGTGTTTTCCTGGCTCCCGGCCACCACCATATTGTGCTTCGGTTTCTGTTTTCCATGGCTCCTCCATCCTCAGCTCAGTGTGACTTGAAAGAATTGTTCTGGAAACATTGGGCTGTTTCATAAAGCTTTTCTTCTTTGCGATAGAAGCTCTCACTTGCTGGGGGAAACCGCCTTCCCTTTGGAAGTTAGAAAGTTCTTCTACAGGGGAGAAAGTGTGTAGGCAGTTTGTGTGGCATTAAGATTCCCTTAGAGGCCAATGCAGCATCTAATGGAGTTGCTAGGTACATCTTAGACGTCAGCAACATTCTTAAATGACTGTTGGTGTTCAGCTCAGTGGTCATTAGATGCACCCCTGTTTTTTCCATTCGGTTACGCTGGAAAGGGTGATGGTACACTTAGGCACTCGATTTGATCTAATGTTCTAGATGTTTTGCCAGGTATCTTGCTTCTCCGTTAAAATGATTTGCACCTTCTGCATTTTATCTGTATGATTAAAAGCACATACTTGTTGTGTCGTGCATATAATTATTTCCGGATAGCTGTAAAATACTCATAGATTATTCCAGAGTTGTTAGCATCCTAGCCACCAGTAGTATGAACCAGTATTAAATAAGAAATAAAGATTATTTTCACTGATGTTATCACCTGAAATTGCTATCTAGTTTTAAAAAAGAAGAAATATCTTCTTTACTCATGTTGGTATTAACACGGAAGCATACATTTGCTTCCAAATGTAAATGAAATTACCCAGAGCATTTGCGTCACTCCTAATGGGCACTTAAATGGAGTCACTAAATTTTAGAATTAAAGGTCTTTAACTGGAAGTAAAAAATAAATGCTCTTTCCAAGGACATAAACTTATTAGTGAAAGAATCTGAAAAAGAATTCGATAGTCCTAACTCCCATTATTTCTTTGTCTAATACAAGACACTACATCATTTGTTTATGAAGTGAGTTAACTAAATTTTTCTTTGGCATTATCAACAGCATTGGAAAGAATGTCTAACTTCTAAAAACTTTAAGAATCCTGAAAATCGTTAATACCCCTATATTGGCAGCAATTTTAAACATAATGATCCTTATTCCATGATTATTTTTGCTGCAGTTAAAATCTAAAACTATAGATGTCATTTTAGTTCATTATTATATATGTTTATTTTTATTATATTTATACATAAATACAATAAAATGCATTTATGTGGCATTAACTTTTTGGTAATTATTGGTATGGTATGGTATGGTAATTGTATGGCAATTATTTCCTGGAGATTTAGTTATCCACTAAAGCTAGATTTTAGTTCTGATTGCTAACCACCAACCCCCTCACTATTCATTGTTCAGCTGCAACTCTCTTATTTATTTTTTGAATTTAGAAGTTCAATTACCTTGGAGTTTATATCAGCTAAGAGAAAAAGGTCATTATGTCCTCATACAATACATACTAGGTTCTTGAATAATTACAACAAGTAACCGAATTAAGTAATGCTGCTGGTGAGATCAATACAAAACACCAACACATTTGGCTGTCTGGATATAATTTAAAGAAGTGTCTCAGATACCTTTTGCAATGTGTTATTAGCCAAAACATAGAGGCATGTCTGTGGTGGGCATAAAAATTCCGTTTAGAAAAGATAAAAATCATGCCAGAACTACTGATTTTTTAAAAAATACATTGAGCAATAAAAAGAACACTGAAGTTCAATACCGACTTTCTACAGCTTCATAAATTCAAGAGCAAAAGTTAAGACTCTTCTTTAACCTTTAGGAAGTAAACCTATGTAGCTGATCTCCTCTGGGATTTTTGGAATTTTTATTAACTTTTATTAATTTTCATTTCTATTTGGCGCTTTTATACTGATGTCACCAATATTAATTTTTCTTAGAATTTCTAAAGGTTCATATTCTTTAGCTGCTCATGCAGATAGGCTGATCACCAGCTAAGTCAGCCTGAGCTTTCTGCCTCCACATAAGCTACTCATTGCCATTGAGCAGGTAGTGGTAATAGAAAAATGGTAATAACATCATGGTCATAATAAACATTTTCTCACATCTTGCTTCCAACATTATAGACTCTTTCTTACACAAAATGAGAAACGTTACTAGTTCACTTACAAAATTGTATAATTTCCTCAAACTATTATATGTACTTGTGGGCAGTCATAGATTTTAAACATGTATTGCCAAAAGATAACCTTTAGCATCTCTGGATTTGGAAAGAATCATAGATGAATATTTTCTTGTTTGTTTGTTTGTGACCATTCTAGCCAATACTTTTTTCTCGCCTTTCGAAAAATCAGGTAGGAGATTTTATATGACACTTAATTTAACCATAAGTGCATTTTCATCACTGCTTATTTTCCCCTCAGTGTTTAACTAGAGAGCCAGGCAAGCTACCAAGACTATCGTACCTGCATAGCAGAGCCTGGCAAGCTACCCGTGGCATATCTGATATGCCAAAACCAGTAACAACAAGTCTCACAATGGAGACGTTACTGGTGCCCGCTCAAGCAAATCGATGAGCAAGGGGATGACAGTGATAGTGACAGTGATTTAACTGGAAACAACATATTTTTAGAAGGCATGGGGAAAGATTTCTAAATTATAAAATATATGCATAAATGTTTTTACTCTACTATTACATCATTCTTTATTCTTTGTTGTTAGTATCATCATAAAATAACGCACTATTCAATAGTTAATGTTTCTTCATTTTCTACTATTTCCATAGCAAAATTTTCCTAAGGTAGATATTGTTAGAATTCTTATGGGAATCCGTATTAGTTTTTATGGTCTATATTCCCAGTGATAGTTAGTCGATTTTTTATGCAGTATATCCCTAAAGACAGCTTTTAAATCCATGGAGTTTAACACACTTTTCTCCAATGCACCAAAAATTCTCATTTTGTTTATACAGATTTTAAATCTATGATCTGTGTAGTATAGTGAATAAAATTCATTATTTACTGTGTTGATTATTAGTTCATGTTTACCAAACCCAAAGCTACTTTTTTATTTGTTTGTTTGGTTTTGGATCAGACCCAGCAGTGCGCAGAGCTTATTCCTGGCTCTCTGCTCAAGGGATCATATGAGATGCCAGGGATTGAATACGGATTGGCCCCATGCAAAGCAATTCCCTGCCCTCTGTACTATCTTTCCAGTTTCAATTTTTCTTTTCTTGAAGAAAACAATGGCCACTTTGTCTGAAAATGCCAGACCTATTTATATTATTTATAGTTCTTTTGACTCCATCTACTAACAAAGCATTATTGCAGTGCTTTTCTGAGAGGTTGTTGTAACTTGAAATTCACACCAACATATATAAAATGTACTGTTGCAGTTTTGCAAATTTTTTAAAGAATGTAAAATATTGAGCTCTCATTTTTAAGTTATTCCTAAGTTTTGGGCCAATAAAAAGAAATATAGCTAGGAAAATACTAAAAGTCAGACAACTCCCAATATCTAAATAATGCTTAAAAGTATTTGGGATTTTTTTAAAAAGTGTGATAAGAAATATTTGTCATGTCTTGATAATATATTACTGAGATGAGCATTTGAAACAGCACATTTTCCTTATCTTCCTTGCCTAAATTTCTCTATCTCACAATGTGGGAAATACATCATCCATCTCTCAGAATGATACAAGTAATCAAGAGATAACTTCTTTCAAAAGTTTCTACTGGACAAGATGTAGGTAATCTGGGAGTGAACTAGATACATATCTTACTGAGTGAAAAAAAAAAAGCCAAGTATTGGATACTTGTCCTAATGTGTGCAGGGTACTGGTTAAACCCTGCCAGTAGGATTATTTGCAAATAGTCTTTATAATCTTCATGATCATATATATATAAACATATATATATATATATATTGAATATGGAGGCTGGACCTGACAACTTGCCTAAATGAGCTAGACTTAATTTGGTACTGATGGCAACTCTCTAAGTGTATATTATAATGCTAAATTTAGTTGGGAAACAGGGGAACAAAGATTAAGAGAGGCTCAAGAAATTTCCCAGGTACGAAGGCCATCTTGCCACACTCAGCATGAAGAACCCTGGCCGGCGGGCACCACAATGCCGAAGAATGCTCCAGATCCCAGACCAAGCCAATAACACTGGGGTGCCCCAGATGGAGCAGGTGAAGTCTCCCCACCTTCTCCAGATGTAATCCCAGCTACCATGAGCTTCTACAAACATGGCTCCGGAATGTAGGGACCAGGACTATTTCTCCAAACCATGCAGCTACTTACGTGCGACCTTTCCTAATATACAAAAAAAAAAAAAAAAAAAAAGTTCAGGAATAGCTCCTCCACCCCTGAACGGTCATGATCCCAGAGGCACACAAACTAATCGCGGAACTCAGTAGCTGCTGGCAGAAATGCTCCTGGACTATGAACTAAGCTATGACCCTGTACTGCCCCAGGAGGGGAAGGGTTTTTGTCCCTCGGCCTTTTCCCACTTGTGGCAGCAGGGTGACTGCCACCTTTCAGAGTCAATTGGACAGAGAGGTAGGAGTTCACAATGATGGGGCATTCGGGAAATCTCACCATGGGAGGGATGGAACTGGCCCTGCACCCTGCCCAAACGAGACCCCAAGCAGCCACCCACAAACAGCTCCTCTGCTCCTGAATGGCCATGATCCCAGAGGCACACAAACCAATCTCAGAATGCAGTGGCTGCTGGCAGAAATACCTCTGGACTTAATTACTAAAATACCAGAATTCCAAAACTTCGTGGCTGCTGTTGCAGCCGTGTGACATCAAATGCTCTTCATTATCAGCAATAGAAAACAAATTATATAATGATGCCTTTTTTGGCAGGTCTGATTGTTGGGGGGAAATTCCAAATAATAATTGTGGGTTTTCTGTCAAAAATGGAATGTAATCAAAGTAAAGAGAGATTAAGTGAAAATCATCTGCCACACAGGTGGGGGTGCGGAGGGGGTGTACACTGGGGTTCTTGGTGGTGGAACATGTGCACTGGTGAAGGGATGGGGGTTTGATCATTGTATGACTGAGACTTAAACCTGAAAGCTCTGTAACTGTTCTCACGGTGATTCAATTGAAAGAAAGAAAGAAAGAAAGAAAGAAAGAAAGAAAGAAAGAAAGAAAGAAAGAAAGAAAGAAAGAAAGAAAGAAAGAAAGAAAGAAAGAAAGAAAGAAAGAAAGAAAGAAAGAAAGAAAGAGAGAGAGAGAAAGAAAGAGAGAGAGAGAGAAAGAAAGAAAGAAAGAAAGAAAGAAAGAAAGAAAGAAAGAAAGAAAGAAAGAAAGAAAGAAAGAAAGAAAGAAAGAAAGAAAGAAAGAAAGAAAGAAAGAAAGAAAGAAGGAAGGAAGGAAGGAAGGAAGGAAGGAAGGAAGGAAGGAAGGAAGGAAGGAAGGAAGGAAGAAAGAAAGAAAGAAAGAAAGAAAGAAAGAAAGAAAGAAAGAAAGAAAGAAAGAAAGAAAGAAAGAAAGAAAGAAAGAAAGAAAGAAAGAAATTTCCCAGGTACAAATACAGAAATAATACAGATATACTATCTTTGCACTCAGCTGACCCAGGTTCGATTCCTCCAGCCCTCTTGCAAAGTCCTACAAGCTACCGAGAGTATCCCGCCCAAATGGCAGAGCCTGGAAAACTCCCCGTGGTGTATTTGATATGCCAAAAACAGTAACAGCAAGTCTCACAATGAGACGTTACTGGTGCTGTGCCCACTCGAGCAAATTGATGAGCAATGGGATGACAGTGATACTATCTTTGTAAACTGCTAGGTGAATGTAAGCTAAACTGGCTCTAGTACAAGCTCATAGAATACCACGGGGATTCCTACAGGAAGTTACCCTACCCATCCATACATGTTGTCTCCTATCAAAAGCAGGTTTAGGGCTGAAAGACAGCTCCAAGAGCTAAATGCATGCCTTGCACGTAGGAGACCTGAGAGCATTATCAGGAAGAGCAATCCCTGAGCACTGAGCCCTGAGCACTGCTGGGTGTACGCCCTGATCCCCACACACATACATACATTTTTTTAAAATGAGGAGTCATCTTTTTTCTTTCATGGGGCATTTTCTCTTCATCTCTCTGATACTGGTAGCAAAAAAGCAATGTCTCCACCACTGTCTCAAACAGCTTTGAGACATTCCTCTGGACTCTCACTTGAATGCAAATGATATTTAAAGATTTACTCCTCTTGGTCGAAAATGAGAGCAGGCATTTTATGCTCCTGGATGAAGTCAGATTTATCACATATGCTGCTGTCCTGGGACTTGCTGTGGTGGCTATCAAGAGGGGCGGAATTGGCTCCAGTAATCAGTCATGCATTGTGTATGCTCAGCACCCTTCTTACTGTTAGGTCTGGCTATATTTCCCACAGTGTAAAATTTATTCACATCAGCCTCTACCTAGCAGCAGATAGTTTGTCTCTTTGATATGTTATTGGCTTCTAGAAGCCTGACAGTTTTCCCTGTGTAGTTTTAATACATACTGATGAGTTTCTTGAGCTATTACACACTCTCAAAAATCCTTAGAGTCCCCTGAAGGCATTCCACTGTACTCACCAGTTCTCACTATGAGGTCTCTGGGCCACTGGAAATTGTTCAAGGTACTGAAAGGTTTTATGGACTCTTTTTTTCACAAACTTCAACTCAAAAACTTCAGGAAAATGATACTTTCTGAAAAGATAAAGCTATAGATTGAGCATTATATTTCTTTGATTAAACTAAGATTGTATGAACTCAACTCACTAATACAGTGATTAGGATCTGTGTACCAGTTGTGAATAACATTGACTTTTAAATATTAAAAGCAAACAGTTGTTATCACTTAGCATTAATTTTTATCAACAGAATACTAGCCTTAGTCTAGAAAGCAAAAGCAATTCCATAATTCCATGAGCCGTAATGCTCAATAAGGTGACAAGGCTCTGCTTTAATTGCAAAGATAACTAACATCATCTGCATATTATAATAATGCAATCAGTTACCATTGAAAATCTACTATACATTATGCAATATGTTAAATTGCAATATGTTAAGTGCAATATGCTAACGTGATCCTTTTTATTTTTTTTTATTGAATCACTGGGAGATAGTTACAAGCTTTCATGTTTGAGTTTCAGTCATACAATGATAGAAAACCTATCTCTCCACCAGTGCACATTTTCCACCACCAATATCCCCAGTATCTCCCAACCTCCGCATCCCAACCCTCCCCCTGCCTCTATGGCAGACAATTTCCCCCATACTGTTTCTCTCTAATTTTGGACATTTTGGTTTGCAATATAGATACTGAGAGACTATCACGTTTGGTCCTTTATCTACTTTCAGCTTTTATCTACTTTCAACACACATCTCCCATCCTAAATGATCCCTCCAACCATCATTGACTTAGTGATCCCTTCTTTATTCCAGCTGCCTTCTCCTCCAGCTCATGAGGCAGGCTTCCAACTATGGAATGTTTTCCTTTAAAAAAGAAAAAAAAAACTTGACCGATGTTAAAAAGAGAAAACATTGCAGCATTTTTATAGTTAGACAAAATAAGTTTAAAAACCAGAAGTTTCAGAAGTTTTCTTTTCTTTTTTTTTTTTTTGCTTTTTGGGTCACACCCAGCGAGGCACAGGGGTTACTCCTGGCTCTGCACTCAGGAATTACTCATGGCACTGCTCAGGTGACCATATGGGATGCTGGGAATTGAACCTGGGTCAGCTGTGTGCAAGCCAAATGCCCTACCCGCTGTGCCATTGCTCCAGCCCCAAGTTTTTATTTTTAGTGATAGCAAACCCTTTAGTTTTTATCTTAAAGAGTTCTCTACTCTAAAAAAAATCTATTTTATTTATTTATTTTCAGTATTTTTTTAATTCTATATTTTATTGAATCACCTATGTGGAAAGTTACAAAGCTTTCAGTCTTAAGTCTCAGTTATACAATGCTCGAACACCCATCCCTTCACCAGTGCATATATTCCAGCTCCAAGAATCACAGTATACTTCCCCCCCACCCCCATCCCCCTACCCCCACTCCACCTGTGTAGCTGATAAATTTCACTTTACTTTCTCCTTACTTTGATTACATTCAATATTTCAACAAAAAACTCACTATTATTGTTTGGAGTTTCCCCGCCGCCAATGTCGGACCCGCTGAAAAGGAAGCATTTGATAATTTGTTTTCGATTGCTGAGAATGGAGAGATATGAGGTCGTGCGGTCGCAATAGCGGCCATGCAGTTTTGGATTTCTGTATTTTAGTATTTTAGTAACTAAGTCCAGAGAAATTTTTGCCAGAAGTTGCATCATTGCTAGCTCGTAACTCTGCTACTTTATATTCCACATATGAGTGCAATCTTTCTATGTCTGTCTCTTTCTTTCTGACTCATTTCACTCAACATGATACTTTCCATGTTGATCCACTTATATGCAAATTTCATGACTTCATCTTTTCTAACAGCTGCATAGTATTCCAATGTGTAGGTGTACCAAAGTTTCTTTAACAAGTCATCTGTTTTTGGGCACTCCGGTTTTTTCCAGATTGTGACTATTGTAAACAGTGCTGCAATGAACATTCAAGTGCAGATGTCATTTCTACTATACCATTTTGCCTCTCTGGGATATATACCCAGAGTGGTATTGCTGGGTCAAATGGAAGCTCAATTTCTAATTTTTTGAGAATCGTCCATATTGTTTTCCAAAAGGGCTGAACCAGTCGGCATTCCTACGAGCAGTGAAGGAGAGTCCCTTTCTCCCCACATCCACGCCAACATCGGTTGCTTTTGTTTTTTGTGATGTGGGCCAGTCTCTGTGGTGTGAGATGATATCTCATTGTTGTTTTGATCTGCATCTCCTTGATTATTAGTGATGTCGAGCATTTTCTCATGTGCCTCTCATCCATTTGGATTTCTTCTTTGGGAAAGTTTCTGTTCATTTCATCACCCCATTTTTAGATCGGGTCAGCAGTTTTTTTCTTGTGGAGTTCAACCAGTGCATGAAACAATATCTATTTAAACATAGACAGTCACACTGAAAAAAAATTCATTTTAAGAAGCAAACCATTTTAAGATTTACTAATTAGTTGAATGAGATTTTCAAATTGTATGATAAGTGAGACATGCAATTGATATTCACCATTCTGGGCTCTCTAGAAACAGAAGACATTTAGTATTCATAGACCAGTATTTTCTACCCACGTTATGCTTTTTTCCAATTTTTTATTACATTGAAGAGACAGGCATATGAAGAGACCACTTCATGAGTAAGAACATGAGAATAAAGCCACAGTCCATAGAATACAAAAAAGCGCTTAAGTCTAAGGAAGAATGTGCTAATGTAGGATGCTTGAATTACATTATCCCCCCAAAACAGAGTATGTAACCCTATAACCTGATCTTGACACATCTGGTTATTATCATAATGCTCAAATGTGAAGGGCATTGCTTCAAATTAAAATATCTAGCATATATAGAAGGTAGAAGCTTGCCAAGGTTGATGAATTTTCAGGGATACTTTAATCTTGCTCACTAAACAAATCATGATCTATTAAATACTCTCCTGGGACCACATCATTTTACTACTGTCATGCGAAATGTTCAAAAATTCCTCTTTCATAATTACTCTTTCACCAGGTTAGTATTAAACTCTTCTTTGAGGTCATCTCTGAAATAATCAGCCTGTCAAACAATTTATAATCTGTAAGTAAATTTGTAAATGCTAATATTTGTACTGAAAGCACTTCTGTCTTTAAAGAACTGCACAAAGGCTAAGAATTCATTTACAATGAAAATAATTACTGTATAATTTATGTTTCATAATTAGAAGTGTTTTCAATATTAGATTTTCTGAAATATGGATCCAACCCAATGAAAATAGGCCAAAAAATGGCCATCAATGGTAATAGAAGAATATTTTGCAAACTCCACTGTAAAATACAGGAATCCAGATAACTTTGTTGACTTCTTCCACATCAAAGAGAGTTCCTAATGTCTGGAACGAAAACTTTTATTGGTGTTGGCTCAGTCCCAACACTCAAAATCATTTTCAGTAGTTTCACTGGTAAAATTTTAAATCAAATTGAATGAGTGATGAGATAGGATTTTTAAAATGCTCTATAAAAACCAACTATACTATAGACACACATCCTTTGGGTTGTTTTCTAGGGGGTGCATAGGACACATCCAGCAGTATCCAGGGTGCTTTTCTGACTCTGTGCCCAGAGATCACTCCTGGTGGGGTTCAGGAACCATATAGAGTGCCAGGGACCAGCCTAGATAGGCCACGTGCAAGGCAAGTACCCTGCCCACCATACGATATTTCCATTCCTAAATTCAAATAATTTTGAGTAATTTTTTTATTAAGTGTTGGTAAAAGTGTTACTCTCAGCATTGTCTATTCCAAAGAGTATCTGACATGAAAGAACAGCAAGAGCAGGACCGAGTTATGCTGTCCTCTAGCTCTTACGCACAAATTTCAAGTAACCTCACAGTATTTGAACCTTAGTTACCTCAGAAGTTTTTTCACTTGGAGAATTCTTCTGATGATCAGAAGTCAAGGTGGCAAGATCAACAGCTATCACAAATTGGTATTTTTTATAAGATAATTGTTATGTGTCTATCTCTGCTGAGTAGTATAGAGAAACTTAACTATTAAATGATAGTAAATTTAGCCCTATGTTTCCAATTAATAACAATAGTAGCAGTTTAATAATATAAATATCTATGGTCATAATCCACAAACTGTAAGCTTACTAAAACTGCGTAGGCTGGACCCCGTGTCGGGCTGTTTCACTCGGGGTGCCCTGAGGGGGACGGGTGAGCCCCCTCCCGATCCCAAGGGACCCAGCCCCTACAGCTGAAAACCTCCAGAACTCAACTACTTCCCTGCTCATTGCTGCTCTCCACACAGTCGGGCCCAGGCCTCACCCATGAGTAAACCTCCAGAAAACCCAGGTGTGTGGGACTTTGTGACCGAGAACTCTAAGTTCAATGGGATCAGGAACAGAGATTCTCTGCCCGTATCCCCGTGTCTCCAGCAACTCAGCAGTCATACCCATAAGCCACCCATGGTTGACACCAGATAATCTTGTCACTGACTACCACCCCGATCGCAAGTCCTTCTCTCCTGGAAGGGAGTATAATATGATGCTCACCATAACCATGCTGCCGGACCCTGAGCCAGGCTGTTTCACTCGGGGTTCCCCAGAGGAGGACCAAGTGAGACCCCTCCCAGACCCAAGTGACCCAGCCCTGGCAGCTGAAAACTCCCAGAACTCAATAGCTGCCATGCCCACGGCCACTCTCCACCCACTTGGGCCAAGCCTCACCCACGAGTGAGCCTGTTCTTGGACTGCGAGGCCACACAACACTTCAAGGACACACCCTACCCATACTCCAAGAGCACCACATTTGATACTCCTCCACAAAGTAGGAGGCAACCAATCTTAGAGGGAAATATATGATTTCGGTTCTGCTTTGGAGCAGGGATTGGGATTCGGGATGGAAACACCCGAAATATGGTGGTGGGAAGGTGTAATGGTGGTGGGGTTGGTGTTTGAATATTAAATGTAATCAAATATTGTGAACTACTTTATAAAATAAATTTTTTTTAAAAATAAAAAATAAAAGTGTATATAGATAGATATAGATATGAATGAAATAGATACAGATATAGAAATAGATATTTGGGTTGCAGAGTATAGTGGAAATAATTGAACTAGACCCAGTGCTACCCTGCCCTAGTTATATATCTGGTACAAATAGGTCTGTTTTCTTAGTTTTTAATTTAATAAACATGAAGTTAGATTTAACTAGGCCATTTCTATATCTTTCCCTGATGGTTATAGTTTCTCTGTACTAAATAGATATAAATGAGTAGAAGAGAAATAAAGCTAATCCCAACTATCAGAAAAAAAGATCCTCAAAATATGATTCCTAAATTTACTTCATGAGTTACAGTGGAAGTTAGATTACATAAAAATTTAAATCATGAACATCCATAAACTAATTCATAAAATCATTTAATAATTTAAACACAATCATTGGCAGTTAGTCATGCAAATGTTTTGCAAAGGTCTTTTTCTTTGCCTCTAGCAGAAGCAGATAGATATGGAAGGTTGGAGTGTCCGCAATAGCTTCGCCGTCCATAAATGAAATTAATTTGGATGATCTCTGTCCAGGAACAAAGATATCACATCACATCTCTCCTACTTTGTAATAAAATGATTGGTGGCTCTTAATGATAGAATCAAATGCTTCAAGATTTCACCAGCTTATCAGTCAAGATAAGAATGCATTTAGTCATAATTCACTTTGTTATTTGTTCTTCCCCTTTATATGTGACCTTCTTAAACTCTTGAAAATTTTCAAGTTAAAAACATTTCTCACTGATGCTAGGATTTTCTATCTAAATGTTCATTTTTCTTAGTTTAAAATGGTGGGGATTTTTTTTAACTCCTTCCATACTACTATAAAACTCCTCAAATTCCTAGATTTTCATCCAATTTAGCATAATCTACCATATCTCCTAGCAACTGACAATTTAAAAATGATTTTGTGTATCAAGCTTTGACAGTCCCTCCAATGAGTCTAACTTTTAATCATTCTTTATGATCTTTGCCAGGTTGCTCCTATTTACCAACTTTTAACATTTTGAATGCCAACCTCAAAGCAAATGTTGAGCTGTATTCTCATGAGAGTAAATCAGGGAAAAACTGAGAACTCCAGAACACAAAATTTGGATTAAGCCATCACTCCTTAAAAATAATTCCCTAGAATTGAGTTGGAATAGTAAATGTTGTTTTTCATTTCAACATGAAAAAGTAAACTAAGAAGAAATCATTTGAAATTTAGACCTATAGGTCTTCAGACTGACAATGTAACATCCTGAAGAATATTGCAAATAGAGGTTCCTGGATTATGGGCATAATCACAGGCACATTTAAATGATTATGGATAGGCTCCTTGCTATCCAAGCAGATATGCAGCAAAGCCAGGTCCAACAGAGAAAGAACCAAATTCATCTGCCATGTTTTTGGTTGCCAATTCAGTTTGACTGGTCTGTACTGGTAAATACACGTTATGAGTTCTTCACAAATGAGAAATCAGAATACAAACACCCATATTGTTTTTCAAGCAGGGGGAGAGAGAAGTCCATGAATCAAATTTTTCCACAAGAGACTTTGACTCTAAAGTGAATAAATGGTAACAAAATCACCTTGATGTAGACATTTAAGACTTCTTGCATAGATGACAGAGATTTTCACCTTTGGAGAGTAACTATCCTTTGAGGATAAAGCCCTGACATTTGATAAAGAAGTTACAGTAAAGATGAATTTGTGGGGCTGGAGTGATAGCACAGTGGGTAAGTCATTTGCCTTGCACGCAGACGACCCAGGTTCAATTCCCAGCATCTCATATGGTCCCCTGAGCACTGCCAGTAGTAATTCCTGAGTAATGACCCAGAAGTAATCCCAGTGAATCACCAGGTGTGATCCAAAAAGAAAAAAAAAAAGATGAATTTGTGGCACTTGTAATTTGGTGGTGAAAGAAGCAATGGTAAGATTGTTCTTCAAGTTTGGGGCATTTTAATTCTTCATTTTTATTCTATATTTTCAACTTTCTCAGTCATCGCCTCTTCCTCACCATCAATAATTTGGGGATCTTGTATTTCCAATAAGAAATAAATCCTGGGAAACTACATTTTTCTCCTATAATTTTGATATTTTCTTTTTCTTCTTCAAATATATTTGTCCTTTTCACATACTATTTCCTTATCACATATATCACTGTATCACTGTCATCCCATTGCTCATAGATTTGCTCGAGCAGGCACCAGTAATGTCTCAGTTGTGAGACTTGTTGTCACTGTTTTTGGCATATCGAATACACCACGGGTAGCTTGCCTGGCTCTGCTGTGTGGGCGGAATACTCTAGGTAGCTTACCGGGTTCTCCAAGAGGGGCGGAGGAATTGAACCTGGGTGAGCTGCATGCAAGGCAAATGCCCTACCCGCTGTGCTATATTTATATATAAATATCTTATCTTTTATCTTCCACCATTCATGAGAGCTTTCAAAATTGCTGTATTGCATTAGCTCTCAATTATTTCTCTCATACTCAGTAATTAAGCCAAGTTAAACTATGACCCTAAGTCACTGTCACTGTCACTGTCATCCCTTTGCTCATTGATTTGTTCGAGAGGGCACCAGTAATGTCTCTCATTGAGAGACTTATTGTTACTGTTTTTGGCATATCCAATACACATGGGTAGCTTTCCAGGCTCTGCCACTAGGGCTCAATACTCTCGGTAGCTTGCCGGGCTCTCCGAAAGGGGCGGAGGAATCAAACTCGGGTCGGCCACGTGAAAAGCGAATGCCCAACCACTGTGCTATCTCTCCAGCCCATGACCCTAAGTATACTATTCAAATTCCTAGTTTTTGATATCCTTTTTATCTTTTTCTATCAACTCATATTCATCAAGAGCCACTATATTAAAATATACAATAAACTTTTGGGTACCAATTCAAAGGAAGTACCTAAAGCATAAGAAAACTCATACACACATGTGTGGAAAACTAAGAAATGTTTGAAAATTATCTACATATTTGAAAAGAGAAAGAAGAGTGCATCAATTGTCTTGAATTTCATACTGCCACTATTAATGATATATTTTTACTATTTTTCAGCCCACTATGTATTAACAATTTAAGAACAAATTAAATTTCAATATAAATATGATTTATAAAACTTTTAGATTGAAATTACTCATAACTTATCACAAACAAAAATCAATCCTCAAAGATATGAAAATGAGTCCCTTTTACTTTTCTTCTTTGTCATTTTCTAAAATTTCTGCATAAAAATCAATGATTTATTAATAATCTAAAGGGGAGAGCAAGTTTGAATTAAGAGAAGCTAGAGATTGTTCACCATCTGTGTCTGTCCCACTATAATTTTCTCAGGACATCTCCAGTGTCCCTTGCCCCCCTTTTCTTTCCCTTGTGCTGATGACATATTTTTTTTACATAGCTGTCAGTGCATCACATTTTCTCCAGATATTTTGGAGGTATCTGGAGATATTTTGTATATTTTTCTGTCTCGGAGTATGACCACTGGTTCTGGAAAGGTTAGGATCACCTCAACTTCTGAATCATGCAATTGAGAGTCGAGAGTATTTCAGTGAAAATGATGACAAGAATCAAGATAGCTCTCAATGTAGACTCAGTCTTCTTAAGTCGTTACATGTATCAGATATCCAAATAGGAACTCTTTCCAGAACTATTGGAATAAAGGCTGAATAATGTGATATAATGGAGACAGACTCCTTGGAACATATTTTATCTAGATAGTATCTATGAATATCACTTGTTTGTGCTATGTTTTATTGAAATAGCTATCATTTTTCTCATTGGTGCGATTTTCCTTGCTCATTGCATCCATAACATGATGCCTTCTTATTGGTATACCTGATAACCCATTCTTTATGAACAATAATTTAAACAAGAAAATCCCTTTGCACTTTTCAAGTAGTCTAAGAGATCTCAACTAAATGATAAATCGACTTAGTAGCTCCAGATTATGTCTCACAAATGATGAGAAAATAGATTGCATATCAGAAAGAAAATATACATAAAAAGTTTGCATCACAAAGAAACATGTGAAGTCAAAGAACTTAATTATACATGGATAAGAAGAAACCTAAAAGAGCTAAGATGGGGCCGGAGCGATAGCACAGCGGGTAGGGCGTTTGCCTTGCATGCGGCCGACCCGGGTTCGATCCTCGGCATCCCATATGGTCCCCCAAGCACCGCCAGGAGTAATTCCTGAGTGCAGAGCCAGGAGTAACCCCTGAGCATCGCTGGGTGTGACCCAAAAAGCAAAAAAAAAAAAAAAAAAAAAAAAAAAAAAAAAAAATAAAAGAGCTAAGAAAATCTAAGAAATCTCTTTTCAGTATATTGGAAAGATATTAAGACAGTAACTGTCACTGTCACTGTCATCCCGTTGCTCATGGATTTGTTTGAGCGGGTACCAGTAACATCTCTCATTGTGAGATTTATTGTTACTGTTTTTGGCATATCCAATACACCACGGGTAGCTTGCCAGGCTCTGCCATGCAGGCGGGATACTCTTGGTAGCTTGCCAGAGATCAATTAAGGTTGTTTGTTGTTGTTGTTGTTGTTTAGCCTTTTTGGGTCACACCCGGTGATGCACAGGGGTTACTCCTGGCTCTGCACTCAGGAATTACTCCTGGCGGTGCTCAGGGGACCATATGGGATGCTGAGAATCGAACCTGGTCAGCCACATGCAAGGCAAATGCCCTCCCCACTGTGCTACTGCTCCAGCCCCAAGATCAGGTAAGTTTTAATATTTGTGTCATTGGATATGCCAAAATTAGTAATAATAAGTCTCTCAATGAGAGACGTTACTGGTGCCCACTCGAACAAATCGATGAGCAACAGGAAGACAGTGACAGTGACATACACAGAAACCACAAACCAGCTTCTTTTCCTCTCCTCATCTTTAAAAAGTCCTACAAGAAAACAAAATAATAATTCTGGGCCAGAGAGATAGTTCAAATATTAAGGTGCCTGCTGAGGACGTGGCTGCAGCCACAACCCTAATTCAAATCCCTGCACTGGAAATTATTAATTTCACTAAAAAGGAAATTATTAATTTCACTCAAAACAGATGGAGCCAATGCAGACTTTACTGGTAAATTCTAGATTATAAGAACTGCTGAGAGTAAAGGAAGTTAGGAACAGATTTTGAGAGAGAGATTTTCTCCAAATAGAGAAAAATGGAGCTTAGAGGCCAATAATTTGGATAGAAGTCTGACAATTGTAAGGTTTTATTATAACTATGTTCACAATTGAGTTCAAGGGGAAAATTGAGGTATCAGATCAGGTAAACTCAATTATGGCATGGAAATAAAAGCAAAATTTCACCTTAGTATCATTTTACAAACTAGACAAAGGAGTTACAAGAAAAATGCAGTACTGAACCCCAGAGATTACTGAACTTCTCAGGCTTATCTATGACATTAGACTGTGTTCTAGCACCTATAAATGGCAGTTCACATATTAGAAAAAGAGCATTTGATCTTTATAAGAAAAGAATGTAAAAACACAAAGTGAATATATAACAGACGTAAGCAATTGCTTCTTGACTCAGGTAAAGGAAACACACATATGTTTAACCTGGATGGAGTAACTATAACTGATTCTACACTGACAGAGGGGCAGAAAATCATATTGATGAAAATGAAGATTTTCTCCTCAGTTGTTTAAAATGTATTCTTATCCCAGGGGCCCCACATGGTCCCCTGAGTCTGACAAGAGTGATTATTCTTGAGCACAGATCCAGGAATTAGCCCTGAGTATAGCCATGTGTGCAAAAAATAAGAGTTTTTTATTTTTAATTTTTTTATTGGGCCACCGTGAAATACAGCTACAAAGCTTTCATGTTTGATGTTCAGCCATACAATGATCAATCACCCATCCCTCCACCAGTGCAAACTTTTCACCACCGATATCCCCACTACACCCCCCCACACACACACACAGACACACACACACACTTCTATCACAGTTCTTACCCTGCCTCTATGGCAGACAATTGCTCAGACACTCTTTCTCTAATTTGGGGCATTATATTTTGCTTGGATATTCCCACCACCATTCATGCCTGCCTCCCAGGGGCAGACGCCAGATCATTTATTTTCCATTGCTCACTTTGCATATCAGGAAAAGTAGCACGGCCGCATAAGTGGCTGCACGCTTCAGAGGAATAGTCCTGATACCCACATACCGGATCCATGTTTGTAGAAGCTCACGGTCACCAGGATTCCATCTGGAGAAGGCAGGGAGACTGCACCTGCTCCATCTGGGGTGACCCGGTGATATGGGCTCGGCATGGGGCTGGAGAATTCTCTGGTGTTGTGGTGCCCGCCGGGACTCTTGACTGCTGTAAATTTTTTTTCAATAAAATGTTATTCCTATGAAAAACCTTCAATTTGTGCACACAGAAATGGTCACCTCACTTTTTGAAAAAATATCATGTGTCCTAAGTAGAGATATGTGTTCATGGCTTATTCTTCATAGACTCCCATTATTAGCACTGTGCTTCCCCCATCACTTGAAGTTCATGGTTCAAGAATCAAGAAACAGCAATGATGCCTCTCCCTCTTAGGCCTAAAATTCTCATTGCAATTTTTGATTCCGCTCCTGAGAACGCTGAATGTTTCTGCTTTGGATATCTGTTCTCGAGCAAGGCCACACTCCCTTACATCACAACTGAACCTACAAAGACAAAGATGGTGATGCCACTGGCTAGGATCATCAGTCCCAATAATCAAGGAAATGGGACCAAAGAATTATGCAAGCAAAGGTTTTCTCTAGAAGACCTTCTTAGCAGTTCTGTGTAGTTAAGGTGAAATTACAACTCCCAACCAGATAAAAGAGGCATTCTCCTGAGGAGTCAAAGCCTCCGGAAGTAAAATCTGGAAGTGAATAAAAAAAAGAAAAGTAACTAGCTGAGTTTTTATGTTGAAGGTGACATATGTAGCAGAAACAAAATGTATAGTAGAATAAGATGATTATAAGCAGAGAACATAGAATAATTTTTGTTATATGTGTACAAATGTGAGCCTATTAATGATTAATTCCTTAGAATACATGGGGAAAAAAGTATAAGTGCTGGATATGAAAATTGTATTATCTCAGTAGATATTATAAGTACTTTCTTAAGTGATACAGAATTTCATACTACTCTAGACATGTTTACCCCATTTTTGTCATCAATTACTACAATAGTTTGTCAATAACATCTATGTTGATTTTGTAACCAAAAAAGCAATATTCCATTACTCTATTGATCAACTAATAGGTAAAAATTTATAAACAAAAAATTTTCAATTTGTTTTTATTTACATCTTTTGCTGCTTTTAGTAATGTTCTGAAGGGTTTTTATTAGCAAATTTAAAAGATCTTTGCATGCTATGCTACAAAGTTGTCTATATTAAGATTCATTTGAGTTTGTGAGCTTTTTAGTAGCCTTCTGTTTCTGCTATTTGATTTGTAAAAATTTTAATTTCCTGGAAGTTTAATATAGCTTCCTATAAACTTAAGTTTTTTCCTCACCTTAGAATAGTAGCCGAATTCTTCAATAATAGGATTATGCAAATTCAGAAAATAAATAGGCATTTTTATGTTTTTGTCATAGCACTTACTACCTCTAATGACATAGTTACTTACACATCTTGCATTCTTCACTATCCCTAAGTCCTTGAGGATTGAGCCTATGCTTTATTCATTTTTATCTTTATTTTTTTAGAGGAAAGAGTACTTTTTAATTTATTTAATTTATTTATTAATTGAATCATCATGAGAAAAGTTACCAAGCTTTCAGGTTTAAGTCTCAGTCATACAATGATCAAACACCCATCCCTTCACCAGTGCACGTGTTCCACCACCAAGAACTCCTGTACACCCCCATCCCACTTCACCCCCCGCCTATTCACTTTAATCTCTCTTTACTTTGATTGCATTCAGTATTGCAACAGAAAACTCGCTATTATTATTTGGAATTTTCCCCCCAACAATCAGACTTGCCAAAAAGGCATCATTTGATAATATGTTTTTCATTGCTGAGAATGAAGAGCATATGAGGTTGTGCAGCCGCAACAGTGGCCACGGTTTTGGGTTTTGGATTTCTGGTATTTAGTAATTAAGTCCAGAGAAATTTCTGCCAAAAGTTGCATCACTGCAAACTCATACCTGTTTCGTGGGTTCTAAAAGATGGCGGTCACGGGCTTGGAGCAATAGCACAGTGGGTAGGGCATTTGCCTTGCACATGGCCAACCCGGGTTCAATTCCCAGCATCCCATATGGTCCCCTGAGCACCGCCAGGAGTAATTCCTGAGTGCAGAGCCAGGAGTAACCCCTGAGCATTGCTGGGTGTGACCCAAAAAGAAAAAATGAAAATATAAAAATAAAAGATGGTGGTCGCCATGCTGCTGCTGAAAGGAAAGGCCAAGAAAGAAAAACCTTTCCTTCCTGGGGCGGCATGGGGCCGTAGTTTACTTCACAGTCTAGCTGCATTTCTGCAAGAAGCCGCTGGGTGCCAAAAGTAGTTAGTGGGCCTCCAGGATCATGGTCGCTCAGGAATGGAGGAGCGGTTTGTGTGTGGCCGCTCCGGGTCTCATCTGGTATTTATTCATTTTAAATATCCACCCAATTGAAAAGACTCAATGCATGTTTTATTTTTGTTGTTGAACAAAAACTACGAATCAATAAACATGTGCTTTACCAGCTTTGCAGAGGCTTTTCTAGAGAGCTCAAGGCAGTGAACATTTATTAATTCTAATATATTCTTTCTTGCTTGTTTACATTTGGATAACAATATTCTTTTTTTTACACAGATCAGAAAAAAATTATTTGCTGCTAAGAACCAATATTATACCTAAGCATTTCAAAAATAAATTTAATTAACAAGAAATTTTTTGCACAAAGATATCTTTTAGAATTTATCATATCAGCCATTTGCTTTCCAGCTCATATTATGCAAGATAACTTTGTAAGTATCTCATTAAAATCATTTTGCAGGGCCAGAAAAATAGTAAAACAGTCAAAGCACTTGTCTTGTATGAGCCCATGCTGGGTTGGGTTCGATCCCCAGTACCCCATGTAGTCCACTGACCTCTCAGGAAATATCCCTGCACCCAGAGTCAGGAGTGAGCCTGACCACAGCTGGAACCGGACCCCTCCAAAAAACAAAAGATCTTTTTGGTGTATTATAGCATGTGGCTGAAACATTCCACAAAATTAGCTAAGGGAATCTCTAAACTGTAGATCAGTTGGCAATATTTCAAAAAACAGCAAGTGACTACTTCTCTCTCTCCTTCCTCAGAAAATTTGTCTTGACCTTTGTATTCATGGTTATTCAAAGAGTTAAATACTAAGCCAAAATAAATGCATATAATTTTAAATAACGTAGGCTATCTTTCTGAAGTCAGCACTGGAGTCAGGACTACTATTTTCAAATTTTCCTTTGGGAAACAAAAACGATCTTTCTTTTGGAAAGGAGTAAAATCAAACCTTTTATTAATCAAAATGGTTGCTGTTCTTCACGAATTTAATTTTTGTCTTTTGGGAGCTGTGGAAAATATTATGTTAATTGCTTTATGTCAGATATCATGGTTATTTATGTCATTCTCCAAGGGCTCGTGAGCTCACACTTGAGGTGCAACATCGTTGTGGTCTAGGGCCCTTAGCAGAATAGAAGCCTCTTTGGTTGCAAGTTAACTTTGGTTACAAGTTCCAGTGTGTTATGTAAGGAATTTCAGGGAGAGGAAGAAATGATGCCTCCTTTCTTTAGCACAAGATTCCTCAAACACTTTTACTTAGAATACCTTTTCTCCAGAGAAAAGCAATACTGCCAACGTGATCACTGCCAAAACACCTCAAATTCATAATACATTTAATTTTGAATTAATTTTTGAACATCACGTGTTCAGGAACCTTTCACTACTGCCAGATTTTTCACAACCCTCATATTCATTTATGCAACCACAGAGTTGAAAGCCACACTTTAAGACATCAGGCTCTTGCAAATAGGCTTTTGATAGATTGAAGATCAGGAATGCAGTGATTTTATCAGATCCACACTGATCTTCATCATAAGTTTCAGACTTTATTCTTCCAGTCAAATTCTCTAACTTCACATAAGATTAAAGATGCAAATTACTCAGGTTTTTCTGACCCCATTTATTCATTTCTGTCACTTCCTTTTAATCACTATAAGACTTTTGTTTTCATCAACATTGTCTTGAATTGAAAGCTGAAGACAGTAAGTCTTCTCTTGCTTAGAACCCCCAATACTGGTGCTGAAGTGATAGTACAGTGCTATCAATCCCTGGCATCCCATATGCCCCACACCCCCTCACCGCCTCACCCCTCCATGCACCCAAAAGTCATTTCTGAATGCAGACTTAGGAGTAACCCCGAGCAGAGATTGCCAGCTGTGACCTGAAAACTAGCAAACTCTACAATTCTAGAAAAATCATTCTTTATGTAGCCTACTCTACAACACAGACTCAATACTTGTTAGTGTTGAAATAATCACTATTATAATAATCACTGCTAATTATTCCAAGGATAAGAATCATATCTGGGGGTTGGAACGATAGTACAGCAGGTAAGGCATTTGCCTTGCACGTGGCCAACCCAGGTTTGACCTCCAGCATCCCATATGGTCCCCCGAGCACCTCCAGGAGTAATTCCTGAGTGCAAAGCCAGTGGCGACCCCTGTGCATCACCAGGTATGACCCAAAAAGAAAATAAAAAAGAATCTTATCTGATTCAGCTTTGGATTACAAAACAGATTATCAAGCGGTGGACTAAGGTCATGTAAGGTCATGTGAATGATGGAGTGGACTAGGGCAGTGGTTTTCCATCACTGATCCACTGACAGCATCACTCCACAGATACAGAAGGGTTGAAAACTACTTGTTTACCATCTTCTAGCTGTTGTTCAATGGCCAGTCTGTAAGGCAGATGCCAGTCTGTAGATGTGAAAAGGTTGAAGAATATTGGATTAGAGGAGACAGGACAGTGGTGGAAGTTCTTGTGCACTTTGGTGATGGGTAGCGAGACAGTAACTGCACACCAAAACCATAAATACTAGCATTATTGTAACAATATTACTTAAACAATAATAAAATCAAAACCATAGTGTTAATATTTTTGTAGCTGTATTGCTTAAAATGAAATAATAAAAGCTATAATAAAATAAAATAGTAATTTAAAAAATCACTGCATCACACTGTATCACTGTCATCCCGTTGTTCATCGATTTGCTGGAATTGGGCACCAGTAACATCTTCATTAGTCCCTGTCACGTGCAAGTGTAGCCTGGTGGCATCTGCTTGCTCCAGGAACACAAAGAGCACGTTGTTGTTACTGTTTTTGGCATACTAAATACATCACGAGTAGCTTGCCAGGTTCTGCTGTGTGGAAAAAAATAAAAATAAAGAGGTCGCATGGCCACTCTTGCTCCAGAAAAAATTGCACCACTTCTTTATTTTTTTTGCTTTTTGGGTCACACCCAGGGATGCTCAGAGGTTACTCCTGGCTCTGCACTCAGGAATTACTCCTGGCAGTGTTTGGGGACCATATGGAATGCCAGGGATCAAAGTTGGGGGACCATATGGGATGCCAGGGATCAAACTCAGGTCAGCTGCATGCAAGGCAAACACCCTACGTGCTGTACTATCACTCAGCCCTGCATCTCTTTCTTCTGGGAGCTTTTTTTTATAGTCTCTGGATCTTGATCATTGATGAGATTACATGGTGCTGGGGGCAGTTTGTGGGTATGACTGCCTACCTACTGGAAAACTGGGGATCTGGGTGGAAGAAGCCCAGTCCCTATCAAAGCAGGCTTGGAGATCTCAGCCATGGGTCCCACATACCTGGGTTCCTCTGCCAGTTCCTTCATGGAGGCTTGTCCGAGTGTGTGGAGATTAAAAAATAAAGAAAAACTCTTAAATATCCTAATTACCTATCTATGGTTTACTACCTCGGTAGAATGTCTACTGCTCTAAAACGGAGGTCAGTTCCAATTCTCATTCATTTCCACATACACAGACTTTATGTGTTGGACACACTTCCATGTGTCCAACTTGTAAAAAGGCTCCTGAAATGGAGCTCTTTTTTTCATTCAAAAACAAATAAAATAAGCTCCTCTTTCTAGCCTGTTCTTCATTAACAGCTGGCATTAGCAAAAAAATGCATGCTTTCTATTAAACATTCTAGAATATAGCTTAAACATTCTAGAATATAGTTTAATAGAATAAACATTCTATTAAACATAGCTAGAATCTTCTGGAAGCACCAAAAGGAACTCTGCTTCAGTTTTGATGTTTATGAAATAAGAAATCATCCCATAAATATTTTATTTAGTTAGTTGTTGGGTCATACCCACTTTTGCTCAGGAATTATTTCTGGCTTTGGTGGTGTTGGGGGGACTATATGAGATTCCAGGGATCAAACCACATGCAAGGCAAGTGTTAGATCTCTAGATTTAGAGATCTAGATCTCTCTAGCCCCCATATGAAAATTTTAAACTTACTGATTTGTTTCTGTCTCCTTGCCTATGGGGATCTGGGGGTTTATTTTCAACCAAACTATGTTGCAATTTATCTACAAATCTTTCCACATGTGCAGATGGAACAACTACAGCACCGGAGACTGTGTAATTTTGAATTGTCCTCCAGCTACTCCCACATTCCCTCAAATTTGAGAAGTATAAGAAAAACTAAAATACAGAGCTGGAGTGATAGCACAGCGGGTAGGGCATTTGGCTTGCACACGGCTGACCTGGGTTCGATTTCCAGCATCCCATATGGTCCCCCAGCACTGCCAGGAGTATTTCCTGAGTACAGTGCCAGGAGTAACCCCTGTGCATCGCTAGGAGGGAAAAAAAAAGCAAAGCAAAGAAAAACTAAAATACAAAGTATTAACTATGAAGTTAGAGAGTGAACATTATATTGTGAAAGATACACAGACTGGGGACCCTCTGCTCCTAAAGACTATGATCTGAGAGGTCTTCTAACCCATTTTAGCACCCAAAGCGGCTTCTTACAGAAATGCATCTAGACTGTGAACTGAGCTAAACTATCAGAAATCCAAAGCCACCCGGCCGCTGCTGCAGCCGCACGAGCTCATAGAGTCTTCATTCTCAGCAATGAAAAGAAATTATTAAATGATGCCTTTTCAGCAGGCCTGATTGTTGGGGGAAAATTCCAAACAATAATAGTGAGTTCTCTATTGAAATATTGAATGTATTCAAAGTATAGTGAGAATAAAGTGAAGATCATTAGCTACTTAGGTGGGGGCTGGGTGGGAGGGGGGTATATTGGGGTTCTTGGTGGTGGAACATGTGCACTGGTGAAGGGATGGGGGTTTAATCATTATATGACTGAGACTTAAACCTGAAAGCTTTGTATTTATTTCACAGAGATTCAATAAAATAAAAACTTAAAAAAAAAAAGATACACAGACTGATTCTGTATGGAAAATCCTTTAATCAAGTTTTAAAAAGAGATGCAAGTGTCATTGAATTTTTTTGAATGTGTATTTCAAGCTGTTAATATTTAACATAAAATAGTATTCTTTAAAAGGGATTGGGAAGGAGATTAATGAGATCAGGGTGAGGAATAAATGGGTAGACAATATAATTATTCAGTTTGGAATTCAAATTTATCTTATGCAATTTGAGTCAATGCCTTAGTAGTCAGACAAAAGAGGAGCAGCCAATGTTCAATAAACATTTTTTTTAGTGTCTTATAAATGCAAGGCATTATTAGCTTCAGCATTTAACAGAGCAGATAAGACCTAAGAATGCAAAGGATGGAGTAAATAGAGCTTACATTCCAGTGGGGAAGACAGAGAATGAATAAGGAAACAAACATACAAATAAATCACATACAAATAAATCACAAACATACAAATAAATCACAAACATACAAATAAATCACAAACATACAAATAAATCACTGTGATAATTTCCATAGCACTATGAGATACTAAGACAATCAACCTGATAATTATGAGAAATATCATGAGATAATTATGAGAATATATCAGAATAATGAGGGGGCTGGAGCAATAGCATAGTGAGTAGGGCATTTGCCTTGCATGCAGCCGACCCATGTTTGAATCCCAGCATCCCGTATGGTCCCCCAAGCACCACCGGGAGTAATTCCTGAGTGCATGAGCCAGGAGTGACCCCTGTGCATCGCTGATATGACCCAAAAAGCAAATAATAATGATAATAATAATGAAATTGGTGGGCAAAATTATGACAATATCCTATGTCCAAAGAAAGTATTCAATAAGTAGCTGATTCGTAATTTAATTTCTACCATGTAAAGATCATAAAAAGTGGACAAGGCATAGAGATCGTGTAGGGGATAAGTTTCCTCCTGCTTTACATGTAAACAGCCTGGTTTGATTCCCGGCACCACAAAGCAAGACCAGAAGTGGCCCCTGAAAATACAGCTAAGGTTCTCTGAGCACTGTCAGATGTATGCCACCCACTCCACCCCCCAAAATAAAACTAAACAGTGTATTTGAAAGAACATTGGGCATATCCTTAGAGTGTACAGCTCTATGAATTAGTATCTGCATGTCCCTTATTATGTTTGTTACCAAAAGTCTTGGTTTCCATTCAACCTCATGCTATTCACCTTCTCTCTGGGTTATCCCCCCGCCTTGTCCCTTACTTCCAGTAACCATTCTTGTTCTTAAGAGGTGATTTTAGTTTTGCATTGCTTAGGCTGTTGTTTGTTCCTCCATTTGTTTTGTTTCTGTGTGTGCCACATATGAGAGAGATCACAGTTTGTCTATGTCTTATTTTACTTACTATAATATCCTTTAGATCCACCCAACTGGTTACAGTACCAGGAACCTATCTCTTTCTTTTTTCCCCTTCATAGTTGAGTAACATTCCATATGTCTTCCTCATCTTCTTTGTTGCTTGCCTTGTCTGGAGGCCACAGCTGCTGATATCCATGGAAACATGAAGTACTGGGGCACAAAGTGTGTGCTCCAGTCCCCATAGCAATCTTCCCAGCTACACATCATATACCTTTATCCTTATCTATTAATGGAAATTTTAGAATGTAAGTAAGTCCTCTATAATCTTAGAACAAAGTAAAAATTGATTTCAAGGAGAGAGTTTTGAATAGAAAGGGACAATGAGCACCAAATTAAGTTTAAATATTAAGCCCAAATGTTCATTTTAACATGGTGGCTAAGGGAGTAAAAATCACTGCATCACTATATAACTGTCATCCGTTGCTCATAGAGTTGCTCAAGCGGGGACCAGTAATGTTTCCATTGTGAGACTGGTTGCTACTATTTTTGGCATGTGGAATACGCCACAGGGAGCTTGCCAGGCTTTGCCATGCGGGCGAGATACTCTCGGTAGCTTGCCAGCCTCTCTGAGAGGGACAGAGAAATCTAACCCAGATCAGCTGCATGCAAGGCAAATGCCCTACTTGCTATGCTATATCAACAATTATTTTCCACAGGGAAAATAAAGTAAATGAAACATTTCAGATAAATCATCTGAATGTTAAAGCCAAATTAAAAATAAAATAGAAAAGGCAACCACACAAATTTCCCATTTTTAGAAAATGACATACACTGTAATGTGTATATATGAATATATTGTTCTTCTAATATTTATTTAGGACCCTTGATTTACAATACTGTTAATAATAGAATTTTAAACTTACAGTGTTTTCCACACCAAACCCACCATCAATGTAAGCATCTCTCCACCAATGTCTTAAGGTCCTCTTTCACACCTCCACCTGGCCTGAGTCAATGCCATTGTAAGCATTTAACCCAAATAATAATGATAATTTTTAAGAAACAAACTTTAAACATAATCCTAAAACAGTTATATTTCCATTCAATTTCTGATTCAGGACTATGAAGTAGTGGGATCATTGTGGAATCTCTGTCTGGGTCTGCATCTAGTGGAGGGACCCCGTCCTACATTCTCAAATACAGAACTTCACATACTTTTGCAGACATTGTTTAAATAATTCCAGTTTAGTGCTTCTGAAGATTTACGGATTTGCATTTAAACAAGAAAATAATGGGAAAAGCAGTGTAGCAAAATGCCACGTCGGTGTGCCCAAGTATTTTGAAATCTGAAAGATCAAGCATTTATATGAGAAATAAAGCTTCTTCTAAAAGAAATAAAAAATAAAACATTAGGAAGTTTTGGGCCAAAGTGAGTACTCTAAAACCGGAAGTAATGATATTTTTAGTAGGCAAATCGCCAGCCTTCTCATAGACTTCAATGGCTGTCTGAAACCACACAGAGTCACTTGATCTTTTTACAAAGAGAAAATAAAACTCCCGAGAAACAAATTCATTTTTAGAAAAATTAAAACTTTCCAAACATGTTAGTCATTCAGCCAATTTCATCATTCACATATAAAGCATATTAGTAAAACAATACTGAGGCTTATTCTTAGCAAAACTTAGTTGTTCTAAAGGAAATGTAATACCAGCCCTCCCAGTTGTCAACCTTGTATTTTCAAGAGAGACAAATATTGTTTACTTGATGGCTGTCTTTCGAAAATACTATTATGGTCTTTTTCAAAAGGGAGAGAGCAATTCTGAATGTTGTCGTTCAACTAATTATACTAAAACAGGTTGAACTAGGCTAGGACATTACGGAGACAATAGTTGTTGCTCCATAAATCACACCTATATGCGCCATCCATCAATAAACAATTACCCTGACAACATCCTACTTGTAACACACACTTGACAGCTATTGATGTGACACATACAAGCACATTCTTGAAAGAAATCAAAAGATTGGAGTGAGGTTGGAAACATTTCCAGTGCACGGGCAATCCCCAGGCTCAGGCGCATGGAACTTGGAAAATTAGGGGAGGGACAGGATGGGATCACATCATATGTAAAGGTTGGGGTTTGTGGAGAAATGGAAAGACCAGTGTCCAGCCCTTCTCTCTTACAGCCTCTGGGCGGGGAACTTAAGGTCAACCCTGGGAACCGCAACCGCACAATCCCCAGGTGAGACTGGAAGCCCTCCTATAGGTACTATCACAAACTTTTATGCACAGGCCAGCATAGTTTTCCCTCTGTTCTTTCTTTTTTTTTTTCTCTCAGGTGTATTTTATTATTGATTAGACTAGATAATCAATCAATCAAATCCCTCTGTTCTTTCTTTTTTTTCTCTCAGGTATATTTTATAATTGATTAGACTAGATAATCAATCAATCAATGCATAAATTTTCAGCCAGAAAACTATTAAGAAAGAGTTTCCTTTGAAATTTCTTGAGAACTAACCTTTAGTGTGAGACCGTTTGTGATTTGTTTTGTTTTCCTTTTTTTTAAATTTATTTTATTTTATTGAATCACCATGTGGAAAGTTACAAAGTTCTCAGATTATGTCTCAGTTATACAATGCTCAAACACCCGTCCTTTCACCAGTGCCCATATTCCACCACCAATCCTCTGTTCTTTCTTAAGGCTGTGTTGCACATAAGCCTCCTCTAGTTTTGTGTTTTATCTATCCAGGACATAAGCTCTGTCTAAGAAACCCAAGATATGCTTATTCTCTGGCCAGTCAGTCCGTCGCCACTGGCCCCACTTCTACAACAAACAAGAATCCGTCTGTGTCTGTAACTGCTGGTCCTCTGAGTGTTTTCTTTGGAAGGGATCATCGTTACGCACAAGCTGTCCAAGATTAGTATTACAGGGGGATAGTTCCTCCCAAGGTATGGTCTGTCTCTGTCCTCAGGTTCAGCGATTCTCACACAACCACCTGGTAAAGCAAGAGCCAGTTCTTGGGCTGGAGTGATAGCACAGCAAGGGGGGTGTTTGCTTGCACACGGCCGACCCGGGTTCGATCCCCAGCATCCCATATGGTCCCCCTGAGCATGGCCAGGGGTAATTCCTGAGTGCAGAGCCAGGAGTGACCCCTGAGCATTCCTGGGTTTGACCCAAAAAGCAAGAGCCAGTTCTCATTTCTATCAGTCTCAGGGCAGGATACTGCAAGAACAGCCAGGGCTTTTAACAGCCAAATCTAAGCAATGGGCAGAATCTGAGTGCTTTGACCTATTTTATCTATTTGCGCTTCCAAAATCGGCATTTTGTTTTCACTGAACTTGAAATCTTATAAAATAGGAAAAATTGGTTTTTTATTTAAATCTTTATGGGGAAAGGACTTGAGCAAATCGATGAACAATGGGACGACAGTGATACAGTGATGGGGAAAGGAAAGCTAATACTTTCACATTTCCTTTCCTTTTTTTTTGTTGTTTGTTTGCTTCTTAGTTTGGGGTTAACACCGAGCTGTGCTCGAGTCTTATTTCTTAAACTCTGTCAGGGATCACTTTGGGAGGAGTTTGGAGATCAATCATCTGGGGTGACAGAGATCAAACCCTGGTCAAATGTGTTTGAGTAAAGTACCCTACTCACTAGTAGACCCCTCATTTTTTTTCTTTTTCAGTCATACCTGGTGATACACAAAGGTTACTCCTGGCTCATGCACTCAGGATTACTCCTGGCAGTGCTCGAGGGCCTATATGGGATGCTGAGAATCGAACCTGGGTTGGCCACATGCAAGGCAAATGCACTACCCACTGTGCTACCACTCCTGCCCCCCACATATTTCTTAAAGAATTAATTCTTCACTAATGCTCTAATGTGAGAGGGAAGTAATCTACATAAGTAAATATTTTCTGATGTATTGGTTTATTTCTGTGTGATATTTTGAACGCTAATGTAATTTTTAAAACATAATATATATATTATTACTAATTCTAAATAGGATCTAAATAAGATTCTAAATAGGATCTAGTAAACATAAGTAACAAATAGTATACTTTAGACAGAAAATAATGATTCTTTTATTAATTTAAAATAATCATTACAAAACATTGTGATGCATCTCAGTTACTATACTAATTAAAAGTATATCCTCAAAGAGTTGCTATTTGTCCTCCTACTCAATGGCCTCGGGCTGGAGTAATAGCACAGCGGGTAGGGCATTTATTTGCTTTGCACTCAGCCAACCCGGGTTTGATGCCTCGTCCCTTTCAGAGAGCCCGACAAGCTACTGAAAGTATCTCACTCGCATGGCAGAGCCTGGCAAGCTACCGTGAGTATTCATTATGCCAAAAACAGTAACAAGTCTCACAATGGAGACGTTACTGGTGCCTGCTCAAGCAAATGGATGAACAATGGGACCACAGTGCAACAGTGCTACAGCTACTCAATGGCCTCAAATACCTTGAATGTGTATTCAATGTGTGTGGGGAGATGGGGGTGGATGTGGGGGAGAAGTTTCTAGGGATGACCCAGTATTAATACACACAGGTATACATTTTACCACTCAACCACATGTAACTTTTCTTTTTTTTCCTTTAAAATTTAGATCTCAGTTCTGGCTAGCGCCATTTTTTTTCCTATTTGTTTCTATCAACTTTCAGCCTATGCCTATAAATTGTCTGCTTTAGATCTAAAATGACTAGACATATGACTTTTCAGTAAATATAAACAATAGAGGGACTTGAGCATTAGCGCAGCGGGTAGGGCATTCGCCTTGCACATAGCCGACCCGGGTTCGATTCCTCCGCCCCTCTCGGAGAGCCTGGCAAGCTACCGAGAGTATCTCACCTGAACTGCAGAACCTGGCAAGATCCCCGTGTATAGGATATGCAAAAAACAGTAACAACGAATCTCACACTGGAGACATTACTGGTGCCCGCTCAAACAAATTGATGAGCAAAGGGATGACAGTGACAGTGATAAACAATAGAATGTGGGCAAGGACTTAAAAGATTTCCTTTAGTGCCTGGGATTTACCCTGGCCATTTTGGCTATACATTTAAAAATACAGAGAGAGATTCTCTATTTCCAGCAGAACTAAATGATTGAAATTACTAGTGAGTTACCTAAAAAAACAATAAGTAATTGATAGATCAATTAACTCTGCTGATGAGGAAAGTGAAATAGAGAGTCAACTGTGGTACTTACATTAGGAACTGCAAAAAACATCCGATGAGGCATTGAACCCATCAAAATGACTATCCCTCAGCTGTAGTAGTGAATTATATAAGGTTCAAGGAGGCACTGACTGGCCCAAACGTTAGTGTCAACTTCTAAAGGTTTCTAGTTAAAAGTCCTTCCTATGAGATGCTCTCCTCTCATTCGATCATCCCACTGTTAGCCAGGCCCGGGAGCCAAAAGACAGCTGGTGGCAGAGCTTTGCAAATGTGTTTCTCTCCATAGATTATATCCAGGCCCCTAGGATTTAGCCTGTCTTCGGGTTACAAGGATATTCTTTTGGTGAATCCCTGGAGATAGGAAAATGTGAATATTTTTTAAAAATTAATCTTTGAACTGGCGCCAGGAAGAAAAGCCCTTCTTGAAATTCTAGCATTAGAAAACAGTAAAATAACACGCCTGCTTCTTGCATTCCAGAAATGGAGTCCGTGGAACATGGTCCATTGATTGTGGTATGTAGTTTCCTGCTCAAATATCAGTTTCTCATTTTAAAGAATTCAGCAAAAGGAGCTTGGTCCACCAAAGGAAAACCTTAGTATTTGACAACCTATTAAACAACCTTTAAAATGACACCAGGAAAAGCCAACCTCCCGCCGTGATTTCTTTATTCAGCTGGAATTGCCAAGAGAAGTGACACATTCATCACTCTGACCTCTGGAAGCTGCCTTCACTCACCTATTTTTGTCTCTCGGTCCCTTCCCAGGATGCCAGAGCCAGAAAGAGCAGCTTTGCGGGGTGATGGTCTTTACAAGAATCGGATGCCCGGGAATGGTCCAGCCCGGAGCAGTGAGGCCGTGATTTGACGGAGACACCTGTATCCAGTGCTCTAGATCTGACTGCTCCTTCCAGCTTGTGTTCTCAGAGATACCCAACTGAATTCAGAGTTTATTTTCAACTGTGTCCAACTGCACATCTGTTGAGGATGCCAGGAAACTATTTAGAAGTGGCAAGAAGATTCTATGACCAGAGCAATGGGATAGAAAACATTGAGCAAGAGTAGTGGAGATAAGAACCAGGAGGTCTCCCCCACAGCTTGGAAACTGGCCTCACAAGCGGGGGGCAAGGGGGTAAGGCAGCTGAGATAGAAAAGGGAATACCTAGTAGAGAATGTTGGGAGGACCCACTCCGGTTGAAAGCTGCATGCCGAAAGTAGACTATAGACCAGACATGGTGGACACGCAATACCTCTATTGCAAACTACAACACCCAAAAGGAGAGAGAACAAAAGGGAATGCCCTGCTGCAGAGGCAGGGTGGGGTGGTGAGGGTTGGGGTTGGGGTAGTGGGAAGGATACTGGGAACATTGGTGGAGGAGAATGGGCACTAATGGAAGGATGTAAATGAAATGCAAACATGAAAGTTGATAAGTTTGTGACTGTACCTCGTGGTGATTCACTAATAAAAATTGAAAAAAAAAAGAGTTCATTTTAAACAACAGGTAAGAGGCTCTGCAGCTATCTGGATAGAAACGTAAAGAATGCTCAGATTTATAGAGTTCAAGTTCCACCGCTGCTTCGGAGACCTTAGTAGCTGAGCATGTGTGACACTGGTGGACAAAGACTCTTTTCAGCAGTTCAAGAGCTTAGTCCTCAAGAAAGGGTTCTTTTCCTTGCACATGTATTAGATGACTTAAAGCAATCAGACACATTGCAGTGGAGAAAATAAACTTATCACTCAAGAAACAAAGTCTGGTCCTCCTTCAGCCCACCCTTCCTCGGAACATTATTGCTGGCATTATTATGGATTCCTACCTTAGATAATATCTAATTGATACAGTTCTTATTGAAACCCTGGTTATGATACACAGATTTCCAAAACCATCTCGGTAATTACGGGCCTGCATAACAAACTCTGTTCTTTATCCTCTCCGAAGGAAGTTTCATTATCCCTGTATTATCTTGCACACAGAAAGAATTTCATGAAGGTGACCTTTTTATAGGTGGTAACCATAGTAACAGATTTCCAGCAGCTAACACTCTGACACCCCTTGTACACTGCAAATGTTACAGAGATGCTGAGGATTGATGTTTTGGGTTGCCCTCCAGAGGCAGAAGCTGCATAAATACTTACCAATTTGAGAGCAAGGATGTTAAAAGACATTTAAAGCCATATTCCCTGCTCCCTTGCTAATCAGACAGCAAATTCAGCCCTCCGCCCCTCCCCCCAACCCCAAGATCTCTGTAATTCCCTCACTTAGAGAGTATCAAAGTGAAAATAAAAAGAGGGGTTTTTTTAAGGAAAAAAAAAAACAGAAAAAGAAAACATGTTTTCTAGCTTCCTCTTAAATAGGACATTCAATGAATAAAGGGGTGAGAAGCAAGCACTGCTTGGGGAGTCTATTTTTCATTGAAAGCAGCTCCTGGAGTCCCCAGGAGCGACACCAGGGGTTACAAACGCGCATCACGGGGAAGGCGCTTGGCTGTGGAGCCACAGGAAATTGCAGCTTCAGCAATTGTTTCCAAAAGTTAGAAAACTCTCAAGGCAGTAGGAAAATTGGAAAGTAGATCTGCCAACAAGACGCCAGCCAAGAAAATACTAGAAAGGAGAACGGAAAGAGCTGGTACTTCCAGGCCAAAGAAAAATCCAAGCATTTCTGATGAATGAGCAGTGAGAACACATCTGTAATATTGAAGTGAAACGTTATACACTTTCTGGTTTCTTTAAAAACTGAGTTCACACCTATGGTCGCTTTCCCAGGCTTTTTGTTGAGCTTTGTTCTAAAAAGGTTCGTTCAGACATCTTCATCCCGGGGCTGATTTTCAAAGATAGAAGGAACTGATTCTTCCACTTCTTTCGTATGAGATACTTTTGAATTTTCCTTCTGGTTTGGGGGCTACATTCCAGCTATGCTCAAGAATTACTCCTTGAGGAGCTGGAGCGATACTACAGCAGGTAGGGCATTTGCCTTGCACGCAGCAGACCCAGGTTCTGTTCCCAGCATCCCATATGGTCCCCTGAGCAACATCAAGAGTAATTCCTGAGTGCAGAGCCAGGAGTATCCCTGTGCATCGCCAGGTGTGACCCCCCCAACCCCCCCAAAAAAAAGAATTACTTTTTCCTCTGTGCTCAGGAATCACTCCTGACATTGCTGGACAACCACATGCAATGCCGAAATCAAACCCAACTTGGCTGTGTGCCTAGTCAGGACCTACCCTACTCACTGTACAGTGATGCTAGCCCTTTGAGACACTTTTTGATAATGTCAAGCAGGCCTTTAATTTATGGGTGTCTCATCATTGTTATCCACAATTTTTATACGTCTGTATTTTCTCTCACGTTCATTTTTCACCTCATTCAATTGATATATTTATATATTGTAATTTCTTTGGTTAGTTAGCTTGAGGACCACATCCAGTGGTGCTCAGAGGCAACTCTCAGCTCTGTGCTCTGGGATGCTCTTTTAGATTGTTTTTGTGCTGGAGATCAAACCCAGACCTTCCAAATGCAAAGCACACACCCCAGCCTCTTCAAACATCTCTCTAACCCCTAAAAGTTGTCATATTCCATGACAACCCCCTGTATAAAAGGAAGATGACAACATCAAGACAGTGGTTGTTTTTTATGGGACAAGTGGGAGGTCAGATATCAAATAGGTAGTAAAGGGGGAAAAAATGACTCATGGGAAACATTAAAGTCTTTATGATTCATGTATGGTTTGGGAAAACTTAACCTGGAATCTGAGGTCAGGGAAGCATTCCTAAGGCTGTGATAATTAAATCGATACCCGAAGGTGCTAAAGAGAACAACAAATGGTGTGATTAGAAAAGGAGAGAGAGTATTCAGGATATTTAAGAAACTTCAGGACAGGCTGTTGTGTCAGAACTTCATGAATGGAGAGAAAACAACCAAAGTAAATTTCAGCAGGAGAAGACAGAGGCAGGATGCAGGAATCATGAGTGATGGGAGAGAGATTTCATATTCTCCTCATAGCTCTGGGCAAAGAGACAGCATTTTAACTGAGCAAAGGCCTTATCAAAATTGGGTTTTAAGTTGATTTCTTTGACTGCCAGGTAGGTGCTGGCACACAAAGGCTTCTAACCCCAGAGTTTCTTCTTAGTGGACTCCAGAATTCCACAGACCCAACTCATTCACTAATCACTTTCTAACAATCCACACAACCTCCTTTTCCTGTGCTTTGTACACCCCTACCCCATGTCTACTATGTTTCACATTAATTTCTTTCTAGTCACTTTTTCCTCACATTTTAAGATCCATGTCCTTTTTAATGAACCTCCCAACTAGACTGAATTTCTCTCTTCCTTCAATTCTATCTCACTTCATTACTCCTTTTATGATACTTTTATGATATGAAATTATGCTCTGTTTCACAATTACTATGTTTTTATTTCTATTTCTCAGTATCTGGGATCAAACCCAGGATCTCACGGGTGCCAGTGTAGTGCTCTACCACTGAGCTACAACTTCATCTTCTATAAAGAAAACCTTTCACATAGAGTGGCACTAATATCTTTGCATCACATAGAGTGGCACTAATATCTTTGCATCACATTGTAGTGTCTTACATGCATACATGGGAATAATATTGAAATGTTGTTATTTGATGGAATAGAATTTATTCTGTCCTTTGAATTGTTCATTTAAATTTGTAGTTTCCTGAAGCCATCTACTTTTCTCTTTTTTAATTATTTGTTCGTTTTTAAATGGATTAAACACTAGGTTACATGACTATGTTTTAGTGCTATATATATATATATATATATATATATATATATATTAGTTTTTATTTTATTGAATCACCGTGAAAAAAATACAAAGCTTTCAGGTTTAAATCTCAGTCATATAATGATTGAACCCCCATCCCTTCACCAGTGCACATATCCCACCACCAGAGACCCCAAAATACCCCCCTCCCACCCAGCCCCCACCTAAGTAGCTGATGATCTTCACTTTATTCTCTCTATACTTTGAATACATTCAATATTTTAATAGAGAACTCACCATTAATGTTTGGAATTTCCCCCCAACAATCAGGCCTGCTGAAAAGGCATCATTTAATAATTTCTTTTCATTGCTGAGAATGAAGACTCTATGAGCTCGTGCGGCTGCAACAGCAGCCGGGTGGCTTTGGATTTCTGATATTTTAGCTCAGTTCACAGTCTAGATGCATTTCTGTAAGAAGCCACCCTGGGTGCCAAAATGGGTTAGAAGACCTCTGGAATCAAAGTCTTTAGGAGCAGAGGGTCCATTTCTCGCACAGCAGCTCCGGTTCTTATCTGCGCAGAGGGCGTGCCGGTAACGCCCACTTTCCATGATTGATTATGAGCCACAAAACTGCAAAAACCATACCTCTGGGTTAGGAGTCTTAGAAGGTGGCTCTCGTCACATGGATATTGCTGCCGCCGCCATTTTCCATGCAGAAAAACAGGGTGGAGAGGAAAAATCCATCCCCGGGCAGCGCAGAGTTGTAGCCCAGCTCACAGTTCCAATGCATTGCTGTAAGCAGCCGCTCTGGGTGCCAAAATAAGTTAGAAGACCTCTGGAATCAAAGTCTTTAGGAGCAGAGGGTCCGTTTCTCTCTCAGCAGCTCCGGATCTTATCTGGGCCGAGGGCCTATATTATTGTTTTTTAATTGAGTCACCGTGAGATATAGTCACAAGGCTTTTATGTTTGAGTTTTGGTCATGCAATGATCAAACAACCATCTCTTCACCAGTGCACATTTTCTGCCACCAAACTCCCCAGTATCCCTCCCCACCCATCCCAACCCTTCCGCTGCCTGTGTGGCAGACAATTTCCATAATATTTTCACTCTACTTTGATTACATTCAATATTTCGACACCAGTCCCACCATTATTATTTGGAATTTTCCCGCCACCACTCAAACCTGCCGAAAAGGCAATGCTAGACAATTTATTTTGCATTGCTTGTTATGAATAACATAAGATATCGTGCAGCTACTCTTGAAGCTGAGTGCTCCTGGAATTCTAAAATTTTAGATAATTAGGGCCTGGAAAAATCTCTGCAGCGAGCTGCTCAATTCCAAGATTATTTTGTGTGTGTCTGGATCGGGCTTGAGCGATAGCACAGCAAATAGGGTATTTGCCTTGCATGTGGCTGACCCGGGTTCAATTCCTCTGTCCCTCTCAGAGAGTTTGGCCAGCTACCGAGAGTATCCCGCCTGCACGGCAGAGCCTGGCAAGCTACCCATGGCATATTAAATATGCCAAAAACAGTAACAACAAGTCTCACAGTGGAGACGTTACTGGTGCCTGCTCGAGCAAATCAATGAACAATGGGACAACAGTGCTACAGACAGTGCTACAGTCTCAGCATCATGGCCATTAAGGAGCTTAAAGAGTAGCCAGAGGCAGTTCGTGGGCATCATCTCAAGGTCCCATCAGCTTAGAGGGATGAGAAAGGCTGGTCCATCCCCCATCGCATGAAGCCTGGCGTTTGCCGTTACTGCTCCTGCATACCTGGGCTTCTCATTGGGTTCTGGAAGGTGGTGGCCGCCAGGAATCCTAGGGGGCAGGTGGAGGGACAGCACCTACTCCTGTCTGGAGTAGCCCAGTCAAGGCGGCCGGCCTGGTGCAAAGTTCAGAGACATCTCTGCAGTGAGCTGCTCAGTTTTGAGATTCTTTTGTGTGTCCAGTTCTATATTTTATACTTCTTCAAAACCTTTGTTACTGTACTTCAACCACCAACAAGTTACCCAATATCTCTCACCAAAGTCCTTCGTACTTTTCACCAAAGTCTCTTCCTGTTCAATCACCCTCCCTCTCTGGTAACCTCAGTTCTGGCCAGAGTCCAAGGGTTTGTTTTCACTGGGTTTTGTCTGTTCCTGGGAGTTCCTTCCTTATATCCCACATAGGCGTGAGCTCATGTGAGTTTGTCTTTTTCTTCTGACATTTCATTTAGCATGACCTCTTCCAGTACCATTTATATCATAGTAAAAGGTCAGCTTTTATTTTTTGTTATGGCTGATCTTACTCCATTTTTTTATAGACATGGTGTTTTCTTTATCCGCTCATTGGCAATTGGGTTGTTTCCATATCTTTGCTACTGTAGTGTTGCAAAGAAGTGAGGAATCCTAGGTTCCGTGGGTATATATCTAGGAATGGAATTACTGAATCATGTAGTGTGTATTTAAGGGAAGAGGAAGATGAAGTAAGTGAGTAAGGAAAAAGAGTGAGTTGATGTTAACAAACTTAAACTATTTTTAACTAAACCCCCTAGGTTATTGATTCTGTTCTCTGGAAAAATATAGTAATCATTAATCTATGTCAGTGTTCTTCAACCTCTTTACATCTGTAACCTGACTCCTTTTCTGCATAATAATCCATGGACTGGAATTATGTTTAAGGTGATAGACAGTAGTTTTTTCAACCTTTCTACTCCTATGGCCTGGTCAGTGAACTAGTGGTTGACAACCATTAATCTATGTGCTTAAGATTCCTATTCTCAGACTATGTCTACTTTTGGCATGCAGCTTTCAACCAGAGTGGGTCCTCCCAACATTCTCTACTAGGTGTTCCCTTCTCTATCTCAGCTGCCTTTTCCTCCAGCGTGGATGGCCTCTCAATACCTCTATTGCAAACTACAACATCCAACAAGAGAGAGAACAAAAGGGGATGCGCTGCCGCAGAGGAGGGTGGGGTGGTGGGGATTGGGGTGGGGGTGGTGGGAGGGATACTGGGAACATTGGTGGAGTAGAATGGGCACTGGTGGAGAGATGTAAACAAAATGCAAACATGAAAGTTCCTAAGTTTGTAATTGCACCTCACGGTGATTCACTAACAAAAATTTTTTAAAAAAAGATTCCTATTCTCCTCGTGGGCTCTCAAACATTATAAAAAAATAATTCCTAGGCCTAACACAGGAGTCTTTTGGTTCACTACCTCATTGAGTATTTTCTCCTATTGTAAACTCTTAGCCTGTTTTTATTTATTTTTATTTATTTATTTTTTTTGCTTTTTGGGTCACACCCAGCGATTCTCAGGGGTTACTCCTGGCTCTGCACTCAGGAATTACTCCTGGCGGTGCTTGGGGGACCACATGGGATGCCGGGGATCAAACCCAGGTCGGCCGCATGCAAGGCCAAATGCCCTACCCGCTGTGCTATCGCTCCGACCCCTAGCCTGTTTTTAAATGACTCCATTCATCCATTTTCATACAGAAATAATAGGATCATTCAAGTTTGACAAAAAGTTTATTTGCTGCAGAAAGTCATATTCTTGTAGGGTTTGATAATTATGAGAGATAAAATAATACAAAATTGTGATTTTTTAAAATTTGAAAACAGGTCAGAAAAAAAAACAAAGCAACTTTTTCCTGATTTCCAAACAGGTTAGTTACATAGTTTTTGTTAGTTTGATTTGCTTAAGGTTTGAGATTATTGGTTTTTTTTTTTTTTGTATATTTGTTGTTTGGTTTTGTCCTCTGGATCCTCCTGAGAAATGTATATAATCTTCCCAAAGATCACAGGTCAATTAAAAAGATTTAAAATGATGTCTTCCCCTTTTTATACTTTGAAAAAAAGATTTTTTAAAAATTGTCTATGTATCTAATATTTCAAATATTATTTATGGAGCTAGATCTTTTGTATAATGCTTCCTATAAGGATGAAAGGCTTAGCAGAGCAACAGAACACCAGGCCATTATGTAACTGTCCCCAAACACCTCTATCATTTTGCTCTTCATTATCTGTTGTTCTTTTTTCCCTTTTAACACCTCAGTGAGAAACATTTATCTGGGCCATTTGTCTGCTCATAGGAAGATTTTAGAGAAAGAATGACTTAAAAAAAAAAAACAATCTAAGTAAATTCGGCATTATATCTTCAATCCCTGAATACTATCTTCTTAGAAAGTTTATTAGCTTATTAGTTTTTATGCAAGCTGAAAGCACATTATGAAGCTATCTATTGTCACTCAAGCATTTCAACCACATTTTGACTTAGTAGGCCTAAGAGTTACCATAGTTACTAATTAACTCCTGTGTCCTGAATGCATTAGGCTTCATAGCAGAAAGACTGTTTACATTATGCAAAATGCTTTTGTTCTAAATAAATTAAGAGAATATGCTAGGTGCATTAAATTTAACTGCAAATAAAATACACTTACCTCTCATTAATATATTGACGTTTTAAAATTTCATATTCAGAATTAAATCTTTTTATTTCCTTTTAACTTAATCTAAAGTCTTATCTTTCCTCTTCTGTTCTTGAAATATGGTATTCTTGTAAGCATAATCCCTATTCTTCTGTATCCAGTGTTATGTTCCTAGGTCATTTCAGTGCAATTTACTATTACAATAAGGTTTAAATGTAGAGTTAAGCTTTTGTAGCAATTTTTAAATTTTTGTGCAATCATCATAGTAGGTTTTTTTAATAAAGAGATTAGCTTCAAATGATTACGGACCGGTCTTTTCCAAAGATCAGATATTGTTTTCTCAACATGCTTTTGTATACTGGACTTCTTCCAATAAGTATCACCTTGGCCCAGAGAACTCGAGGTCAGTTGAGTCCCTGTGGGCCTCAAGAAAAATTGTTACCGTTACTTAGGAATACAGATTATTTTTTGAAAATAGTACTGAAAGCCTTAGAGGTTAAGAAGTTCTTGTTCTTCTTGGAATCCTTTGCCATTTTTCTGAGAAGTAGTTTACTGCTACCCCTTTTTATGATCTAGAACTGCATAGTTTGGGGAGGATGATATTACACTGATACAGGTTTCTCTGGAAACTAAGAAAAACAGCTTTTTACTCTCAAAGTAAAAGATGAAATGATCCCTTCTCATCACGTGCAGGTTTCTCCTTGTCCTTCTTAATTGTCAGGTTCCTTTAAAATGATAAATATTAGAGCCGGAGCAATAGTACAGCAGGTAGGGTGTTTGCTTGCACGTAGCTGATCCAGGTTTGATCCTTGTCATTCCATATTTTCCCCCAAGCACCACCAGGAGTGATTCTTGAGTGAAGAGCCAAGAATAACTCCAGAGCATCATGAGGTATGACCCAAAAAGCAAAAACAAAAACAAAACAAAAAAAGATAAACATCGCAGATTTGATCTTTTTTTCTTAAGTTTGTATCCCAATGTAAATTCACCAAATGTATATTATTGAGTTTTTCATTTGATAACCTATTTACTCTTGTTTTTTGTGACTCATATGCAGAGGAGTGGGAATTTTTCTCCTGCACTTCAGGAAACAGAAAATTGACTGATATAAACGTGTGTAGAACTGATCTAAATGGGGAGGAAATCAGAAAACTTAGCCTCTCAGGAAAAGATAATCCCTTGTGCAGACATTGCAAAGAGTAATAAATGTAACATCTATTACTCCCTTCAACAAACATATGCACATACAAGAGCTAAACTATTGTAGCCTTTGGTATGTATCAATATCAATATTAAGGCTGATATTGTAATGTATCAATATCAATCACCACCATCCTTTCCAATCATTGATCAGCTCCTGCCTTTGAATAGGCTTTTTTTGCAAGTTTGCACACAAACCCTGGAGCTTAATATATTTGTGCCAACGGAGTTGTCTCTGGGCACCAAAAAAAAAATGAAAATATTTACATTTAAAAACAATTCCATCCCCTTGCACTATGACAGTTACCAACTCATATAACAATGCCTCAAACTGACAAAATATGGTTGTAAATGGAGAAATATTATACTTTAGAGGGAAAAATAGTAAAAATAGTTTAAAGGAGCATTTCCTCCAAATCCCCGGGTAATTCCAGCATCTGATGGCATGAAAAAAATCTTAGAAGAAATTCTGATTCATAAGATAAAATAAAATTTCTTTATTGCTCTGTCTTTGTCTCTATTTCATGTCTTTCTGATACTCTCCATTCAATCAAGTACTAATACATTCAGATACATCACTGTATCACTGTATCACTGTCATCCTGTTGTTCATTGATTTACTCGAGCAGTGCCAGTAACGTCTCCATTCGTCCCAGCCCTGAGATTTTAGCAGCCTCTCCTTACTCATCTTTCTCAATGATTGGAGGCTCTTTCAGGGTCAGGGGAATGAGACCTGCTATTGTTACTGTTTTTGGCATATCGAATATGCCACGAGGAGCTTGCCAGGCTCTGCCATGTGGGTGGAATATTCTCGGTAGCTTGCCAGGCTCTATGAGAGGCATATATAATTATTATTATATACAATATAATATAAGAGGAGCCGCAGGATTCAGATACAGACTTCTCGAAAACTCCCTTCCTTTCACTAGACCTTATAGCTTTGACTATGCTGGTTAACTTTTCAGCCTAATCTTCTGACCTGATATACACCCATATATTTATTTTTCTGTTCAAGATTCAGCCAAAATGTTCCCTTCTTAAAACATAATGTACTCCATTTACTACATATTCCTAAACCACAAGCAAAAGAAATTACTTAGGGTCATTCCTTATGTAGTGTCTCTCTCTCTCTCTCTCCCTCTCTCTCCATATATATACATATATGTATATACATTCTCTCTATATGTGTGTAGATAAATAATAGAGTTTATAATTAGAATTATTGGGGGGATAATATTCTCATGTATTGCGGATGAGAATATAAATTAGTACAATTTAATTGGAAGACAATTTGACAATGCCTCATAAAAATATACTATACATGCCCATGATACTTTCTTTCTATCTAATTCTTCCTCCCTAATTAAAAGAATAAAATTATCTAGAGATAGTACAAGAAGTAGGGCACTTGCCTGGCATGCAACCAACTTGAGTTCAATCCTGGCACCCCATCTAGTACTTGGAGTCCCACCAGGAGTGATTCCTGAACACAAAGCCAGGAATAAGCCCTGAGCACTGCTGGATATGACCCAAAACCCAAAACAAAACAAAAAATCACCTGTAGGGACACAAAAATATAATTCATGTGTTAAAAATATTTTTTGTGTCAGGCTGTCTAATAATGAAGAAGATTGATTGATTGGTTGATTGATTGATTTTTGGTATGGATGCCACACCCATCAGTGTGTGACACACTCAAGTGTTACTCCTGGTTCTTGACTCAGGAATCACTTTTGACAGTGCTCAGGGGACCACTGGGATGCCAGAGATTGAACCCAGAATGGCCACTGCAAGGCAAGAGCCTTCCCCACTGAAATGTCTCTCCTGTCCCCTGAGAAATTTCAAGGAATTCAAATGGCGAACTCCACAGAAATGTTCAAATAAATCGTGAAAAAACAAAAATAGTGAAAAGCCTGGGAGAAAACCACTACTATAGCATTAAAAAATAAATCGTAATAGAAAAACTATGAGCAATATCTTTAAATATTATTTGCATGTTTAAAAAGTTTTTAAGTCAAAATGTAATAATCATGACTGGAAAACAAGCTTATGGGAAACTATTTTTCTCTTTATATATATTTTCTAAGGAAAACGTGTTAGATTCATAACAAAAATATTTTAATATATTTTTAAATGGATTTATTGAGTTAACGGATGGCTAGACTGGACTAATCTATCTGCCTATCTATTCATCTATCATTGGCAAAGGTCATTCCGATGGTTTTGTGCAGATATAACCTTAGAAATGCCTTGCTTCTGCCCCAAATCACTTAAATGAACAGTGCCAGCATCTTCCATCCTAGCTTATCAGACAGAGAAAGACCATCTCCTGATAGCATGCTTTCAGAAATTGGACACACAGTAATAGAGAAATGTGATCTCATAAATGAATGTGCATTGGTAGCCCTTTGAAAGCTTGCCCGACCATGGAAGTGGCATCGGGACTGCTAATGACCTTCAGGAAACAAGATATTCATTATATCCAGGTCATACTGACATTTTACTTATTGCTTTAAAAGAAAAAAAAAGTCATCTTCAAAGATCCACGGAAAAGTCTCTAAAAAACTTCATTAAATTATACGTAAAACCAATTCTCCGTAACTCATATTGATTTTTCCCCTCTCTTTACCACGTGCATTCTTCTTAGGAACATTTGGGGATAGAGATGTTTTGAGCACAGAAGTGGATGCTGCAAAGCCTTTTAGTGCTGATCTTGGGCTTAAGAGGTTTTTGTGCAGACATGAAAAGAGTCTTTGCGATGCAAAAGAAAAATATTATGCCTTACTCCATATCCTTGCCATATTGATGGAAGAGTTGTAAGGATAACTGTTTTTTAATGACTGGGACAGATAAAGATTCATCACTACATTTTTTAAATAGCTTATAAACATTATGCTGTAAGAGGAAAAGGTAGCAATAAAGATTGTTCACATAGCACCTGTGTAGTTCCCAGAAGTTATTAATCTGAAAGCATAGTTTAAGGACTAAAATTTTTGTCACTTGAATGCAAAGCGGCTCAAAGAACTATTAACACATTGAATGGATTTTTCTTTTATCCTTGAGTCCATCAACAGCCACCTATAATCCATACCTTCAAAAGAGAAACAGAGAAATGGCCAAAGTCATGCACATAAGAATTTGCTACTAAAAAGCAACAGAGCCATCAACTTCTTTCACTGACAGCTCCATTATCACAGTGATTGATGGTAAAAAAGAAAGACAATGGGTAAAAAAGAGAGAAATCTTTCCCTTCTTAATAGGCTGAGAAACTTCTAAACAGAAATCTTTAGCAAGCTTACCAAGAGGCAAAATAATAACTTGGCAAGTCTTGATGTCACTTGTAAAGTAGCTGAAATCCTTACATTTTTCAGCATTTTATCATGTAAAGACAGTTGAAAGGTTTTTCCTTTTTTTGCACTAGACATTACTTTCTTTTACAAGCTGTCATTTTCATAGGTAGAACACTGATCCTTGGTGTCAGAGAGAGAAAAAAAAAAAACTTGCCTGCAGCTAACAAAACTCACAAATCTTTAAACTGATTTCCAAACTGAAAGGGTCTATTTCCCAAAGATTCATACTGCAGAAATGAAGCTTAAGTCGGCTTCTGAGGAAGAACATAGGCCTGTGAGGTAAAAATTTCTTTCTGCCTATGCAGTGCAGAAGAAACAAATCCAAAGCGATGGTCAAACTGAAATGTGCACTGCCATTTCTGATAGAGTCAAAGGATAAAGCGTCAAAGGGGGAGTTACACTTGCACGCGGTGTGACTCCTGGCTTCTCACTCACTTTCTCTGACAGTATTTCCCTGTATATGTATAATAAAGGCAGTGCTGTTCACCAGTTCTTTCCCTTCTCAATAGGAAATTCTACCAAGGAGCAAATTCCATGATGTGAAACCCTTTGCGATCTTCCAGAATATTTAATCTCCAAGTTCAAAGTGCTTTGAAACAAGCAAAATGATGGCTTAGCAATCAGCTGGGAAGGTGCAGAAGGAATAAGCGTGTGGTTTTTTCTTTTCCTGAGATAGTCTATGAAGTGGAATTTCAAACAGAGGTAAGGGATGTGATTTCATAGTGAGCAAATCAAAGTGAAGGCAACAGATTTTAATTTTATGAATGGCAGACCATCAACAGAGCTGCAGGTATTAGATGCTCAGTGAAAAGCACCAGACCACTCATTTTAAATATTCCAAAATATTTTATGAGGGACTAGAGATTTCTTTTTTCTAAAATGGTTTTTACCAGGTTTTTTTTTATTTAAGAGCACTTTTATCTTTCCATTCTAAAGATTTTCTCTTTTCCAACAGAGCAAATCTCTCTCTCCCTCCTCTCTCTCTCTCTTACACACACACACACACACACACACACACACACACACACACACACACATACACCACCTTTTTATCCCTCCAACAGAATTCATAGCAAGCATCAACTGCTAAGCAATTACAGAAAGGGTGGCCAACAGATTACTGCCGATGATGTAGATCAATACAGATAAAACACATTTTTCATTCCTACAGCAATGAAAACAGCATTCAGTTTAGATCAGAGCACCAATTTCTAATGCTGATTCTGCATTATACAGAAGTATGCCATGTGTTGGCATTTGATGCCCCTTCCCCAATATTTGCTGAATGTGACCCCGATAATTCCAAGTCTTTCAGGATTATAGGCCTCATAGCTAACCAAAAACGGCGGGGGGATGGAGGGAGAAGCAGTGACTAAACTTCAAATTTACAGTCTGCTACAGTTACATGTGATTCAATATAAAGATTATTTTTTCAATTATTGAAGTAACATGGCTATATTCATGTCAATGTTTATGCCTTCGGTGTACAAAGTTACTGCAACCTTACCCACTACCAGCAATGTACCAAAGATCTGCTGTCTATTGTCACTTCTCATCTGCCCCTTCACTCCCCCAAACATCCCCACACATTACTTGGTATCCTCAGTTTTGCTATGAATTAAAAACCAAACTCCCTTATGACCCCGTAACCACACCCATTGCTATCTATCCCGAAAACACAAAAACATTACCTCAAAAAGAGAGAGGGCCACCTACGTTCATTGCAGTGCCATTTACAACACAAGATCTGAAAACAACCCAATAGTGTTGCAACAGTAGAAGTTTAAGAATCAGTCATTCTACTCAAGAACAACCGGGGAAAGTCATATTTGGTATCACATACAGAAAAACAGAAAAAGGAATCAAAGTAGATGAAATTGTAAATAAATAGCAATGTAAGAGAAATATTAAAGAAGGGGGCTCATAGTTCAATCACTCTTCAAAGAGGAAAGACTTAAGCAAGGAGATGGTATTCTGCTGAGACTGGTTTCTTAGTCTCCTCTTCAGTAGGGTGTTAGAATGACATTCAGAAAACATACGCTGCCCCTGTCCCTGGGCGAAGTGCTTCGGCATTGCAGTCTACTGCTTACACTTCAGATTAGTGACCTGAGGTAGACTGTCCTATACGATAACATCAGGCTCTGTGACAGAGTAGGTGACCAGTGTACATAACATTGGGTATCACATATCCATTGTACAATGCAATGAACCTCTTTTTCAATGAGAAGTAGGGGACTTTAATTTAGTTATCGGGGCTGGAACTGTAGCACAGCGGGTAGGGCGTTTGCCTTGCATGCAGCCTATCCGGGTTCGATTCCCAGCATCCCAAATGGTCCCCCGAGCACCGCCAGGAGTGATTCCTGAGTGCAGAGCCAGGAGTAAGCCCTGTGCATTGCCGGGTGTGACCCAAAAAGAAAAAATAATAATAAATAAATAAATAAATAAATAAATAAAAAATTATCTAAGGCTCTCAACCCTGTACATCAAGTAAAAGAACTGCCTCGTGATCTTACCAACAGGGAGAGTCCAGTGTCATACCTCCAAAAGAACATGATACCACAGAACCTTCCCAGGTAGACAGGTCTGGGCTGAGAACTCTTTCTTATAATATAGAGGACAGATTCCCTTTTCTGCCTGAAGGCACAGCAGCCCACAGGCAATTTCTATGTCTTCCAACATAGAAGGACTTACTTCCCCAACTGAACCTCATCAAACTGCCAAGCCACCAAATTGTTCTAGTTTCATAACTCCTGAACTGTGTGGCTATGACATTTCCAAATTTCAGAGTACTGTCAATCCAGTAGTATCACAGCAAATTTGATTGAAAAGTTGCATAGAAGACCACCAAGTTCACTGAGTCTAAACAATAACACTGTAAACTCAGCTGGCACCAACCGGCACAACAGATCCTCAGACAATGACTTTAGTAACATCGTTGTGAGATAGAACAGTTGTCACAAATGGACACTTCTTATATAGTAGTTGATCATTTCCTTTGCCTTTGTGTTGTGACAAAGTATAAACTAAATTTGTTTGTGCCTGCAAGGGAGCAGGCTGGGGTGATGGGCTGGAAACTAGGGAGATTGGTGGACAGAAGGGTGCACTGGTGTTGGGAATGGTGTTAGAATATTTAATGCCTGAAAAAAACTGTACTATGAACAACTTAGTAAACCACAGTGCTATAATAACTTTTTTAAAGAATTGCCTACTTATTCTATTATTGGAAAGGATCAAAAATTATGACTCTAATGGTTTCCTGAGTAATCATAACAAATTTCACTAACTTTATGATTACAACCATAGAAATCTAGCTTCTGTGGTTTGTGGGTAATTCCTTGTATTCTTGGGTTAATTGCATCCTAACTCCAGCCTCTGTGACAGCTATCAGACGGTTTTCTCCCTGTGTGTATGGAAGTCTGTGTGTATGGTTTCTACTTTTATCTTTCTAAACAGCAAAAGTCTGATATTCAAATTAGTCTGACAAGGTATACAGGATCAGACAACTGGCAGGTGGTGGTACTTGGCTCTTCAAACCCAAGTTCTCTCTGATTACAAAGTTTGTGTTTAGTCACTACTAGACAGTTTAGTGCTGAAAATTTCAAGAATAGCCCAGAAGAGGTAGAAAGAGAGACTATTCTGAAACTGGAAGAAAATGGAGATTTAACTACTTGAATAAGGACTTTTACAGCAGTGAAGATTCAGCTAAATTCAGCTAAATACCCAGAATGTTTCCATTCTAAATATTAAGACCAAAAATAAGCTAAAAATCAGTACTAATTGACATGAGCAAAACATTCTTTTTAAACAAATATTGTGTCAGAAATCTGCCCCCACACAGACTTTAAAGCCCTTGAGTGCAAGCAATGATTTAGTTTGCCAACATAGCTTCAGTTCTCAACCATATCTTAAAATGTTACATAAAAGCCAAATACCTAACATCACAGAAGATATCACTAAGGGTCAGAGACTATAACAAATTCTTTACCTAGATTATTTCATTTCATTTTAACCTGAATGTTATGAGATTATTATTTAGAAAACCAGAGGTTAGAAAACAGTAAAGTCATGTCTAAGGCTTTGGAATTTGCAAATGGTGCCATGAGAATATCCAACCAATATGTTGCTCATCTAATACTTCAGATTCCATAAAAGGCAATATGCGTTCACCAGCTGTCTAGACATACCACTAGCATCTTTGTAATTGTGTCTTTCCAGAACAGTTTGGGATCTTGGCTATGAGGGTAACCATTGACAACTGCTTAGAATCCTCATTGAGAATGAGGAAATAGAAGGCTAATGACTTTGGACCTACATTTTTCTCTGCAGAGCCATTAGCTCTTCATGCAAGCCGTAAAAATCAGATCATATTGGCATAAGATTTTGAACATGTAATTTTTAAAACATACGTTTTGCTTCACTAACAACATTTTGAAATAATAAAAAGAATATTTCAGCTTTTTTGCATGCAATATGACTTTCTGAGATAATCAACTCTTTAAGTTGGACCCTTGCATGGAATAAGGTTTATCAAAAGAGAACTGAGAAAGAACAACTGTACATCAATAATCCTGAGGATCATACAACAGATGGTAGCCTCTTCACAGAGACTGACAAAACAGCATGCCACATGTCTCCCAGATCATCTTAAATGGAACAGAACTAGCGGCCCCAAGAAAGCAGTCTGACGTTATACAAATGTTATCAGAGGAGCATGCTTTTTCAATACTTCGTATCCAATTTTTCACCCACACTCTCCTCTATCTCCTATCACTCGTGTTATAATTGATGCTGAGAAAATTCTTTCTGTTCTTTAGATGCACTAATTACATACATTTTTCTCTAAGTAGCACTTTATTTGTAACTAGGAAGCACATAATCATCACAATAATAGCTCAAATGTACTCAGTACTTACCACATATATACTACTTACTTCTATGTCTTCTCTGCACACAGCACTTTGCACCAATGTCAGGGTTCTACAAGTATTATCCCATTCACTCCTCAAAACAGCCCCATAAAGGGTACAGTGACAATTCCTGATTTTCAGAGGAGGAGACTGATTAAATTATTTGCAAAAAAAAAATCCAAGCTTCTATACTCCCTTTCATTTGACCTTAAATATTACGCTCTGCTTAGTTGTGTTTGGTAGGCAATGGCTACATGGTAGCAGATATTCTGGCATTACTGAAAAGTAGCAAAGAGCAAACTCTGAAATCTTGACATCACCCAAACATCATCAGACAAAATTAATGACAAGAAACTATACATAACCCACAGGAGAAGATTTGCACGAAGAGTTGTTTTCAGAAGCCCTGATTGACAGGGTTAATGGATGACAGAAATAAGAGTCATGCTCAAGTAGTTGCAACAGAGGGAAACGAAGGCCAAAGAGAAGGAAACAAAGAAATATTTCCTGGATGAATACACAAGGGACAGAGTTGTTGTATGAACAGAGAGTTGAGAACGGGAAACTCAGTAGCCTGGTAGCTCTTCCTATTAGCCAAGATTTGTCTGTGCTTCCCATAAGAAATTTACCAAAAGCCATTCAGCAAGGAAACCCATGTGATATTTTCTTTTGGGGGGAGGGGTTTGAGGGTGAAAGATGAAGCCTCAGTTTCCCCTTGCCAACAAAAGGGGAGCCCACAGCTTACCCTTGCTGACATTTTCATTTCTTCTCATCAACCAACCACACCTCATCCTGACATACCGAGTGTTTTACATAACACTCGGTATGTAAAAGACCTGGAGATCCTGAGGTGTGGTTGGTTGAGGTCCTGAGGTCCTATGTTGAACATTCCAGGCATATACCCAGGACCATATTACTCTGTCTCAGAACTAGGAGTCACAAGACTAAGATAATGAACAATATCCAGGGCAGGTGACCAGAAAGACAAACCAGCTGGGCTCCCCTGTAGATTCCCCGTATTCTCTGTCACACAAAGACCCGGTTTTCTTATAAAAATCTCACAAAAAGAGCCATGGTTAATTTAGTCCTATATAAGTTCCTCCCCTCTTGGGGAGCTTCTTGGATTTTTCTCTTCTACTTTTCAGCTCTGAGTCTGAGCATCTTTATTATTCAATATTTTCAAGAATAAACATATTGAAGAAACTAAGAATCACAAACGAACACAGAGACTGGCCACCACTGCTGCTTCTGCCTCTCCTGCATGAAGGGGAGACGATGGGGCCACGTATGCAGTGTCAGGATATGAACCCAGGTCCACTTTGTGCAAGGAGAACAGTTTCTTTGCTGTACTATTTCTTGGAACCACGGATGATAGAGTTTTGAGAAGTCAAGCTCTTCAGAAACATAACCAAGCCCAGACAGGGAAGACTGCATCCAGAGAAAGATGCTAACACGCGTATGTAAAAGACCTGGAGATCATGCTGCTTCAGGATGCTATGATTGAAGGGAGGTTAGGAGGTCTGAAACTCACCTCATCAAAAGCACTTCTCGTGTCCAGTTTGTGGCTTTTTTTTCAATAAATAACAATATCCTAAATGCCTTGCATGCTTTTTATTCCCTTAAATGTGACTTTGTGTTAACTAAATGATGCAGATTAACATATTTCACAAGGACTGAAAAAGCCACCCACTATAGAGGAATCTTGTCTTTAAAATATCAATTTGCCAAGCTGCTGTGTTCTTCCAGTGGTTCCCATCTCCAATCTAGAGTATAAAAGCTGCCTGATTTTTAAGGTAAAGAAACCCCAGTCATATTGCTTTACAAAATTATTGTGGAATATAATGATAGATTCAACAGAAACATTGCAGTTTTGTGGAAATAAGAAATTATATAAGAAAGTATGGTTGGTAGAGACAGAGAGAAGGGGATTACAAGCAGACTGAAAGAAATGATATTTATCAACTGGGACATGATCAAGTGCAAATTCTCTAATATTACTAGAGACAGACCAAATGAGAGTGACAAAAGAATGCTTTAGGAATTACTCTACCAAGATGCATATTAATTAATATTGAAAGAGCGTTCCCACTTTCAGAAGGTTTTACACTACTTCAAATCAGCTTTTACTTTTTTTCAGTAGTTCTAACATTTTAAGCTAAATGAGGCAATAAATCAGTCCTTGGGACAAGTATTCAATTATGCAGTGTTTCTACAATATCCTCAAACAGTGATAAAGAAAAATAATGTCACCTTATTTTGATTGTGTCAGGATTTCCTTTTTTAATCTTGATAATGGCCTTAAGTAAGTTTTCATTGGGAGGTAGACTGAGAAACACAGAATATGAAGTGACAAAATTAGGTAAATAAACAAAGCCAAGCAAATTGCTATTTGTAATATTACTTATTTAATTAGCCTAACACCTTTAGGGAAATACTAAGAGCCAGGCATTAAAATTGCACATGCCAACTTGGGCATTTTCTATGATCCATTAAGCTTTCTTCTATATAAAATTAATTATGTTTCCATTCCATAATTCTCTCCTGAAACATTTGTGCAGGTGTCAAGAATGCATTTGACACAATTCAGAGCCCCATAATGCCTTTATATAAAACATTTAAAAATGTGGTGTGTGTTTGTGGGGGAAGGGGGGAGGTTGTTTAAAATGCTCGTAAATGAAAATAGCAACTTTTGATAAGCAAAATACTCAGCATATTAGAGAGTTGATTTTATGTACTTTCCAAGAATGTGTTTGCTGTTGCTTTTCTTTTTCTTTATATTTAGATTTACTTTTACATATGATGATTATTTCCAACAGATCCTCGAAAAAATTTAAGCAGTAATATGCCAATGTTCTTTCCTACTCTGAGCTGCTATAGAAAATCCAGAGCAGAAAAATTATTGCTCCCACATCACATGGCCTTGTTTCTATGCTATAAACTCTTTCAGTAAAAGATGCAAACTTTGATGATCAAAGTATCCACTATAATCTAATATCTTTGCTTTTGTACATCTTTACCCTGATATAAATTCCCACACATAATCCTAAATCCAAAATGTTAAAGAAAAAATAGAGTTAGTTTCTCTTTAAAAATTAATTTTGAAATGTAATCATTTTCCAAGCTGACAATATGTATGTATGCATGTATGAATGGGGAGCAAATGAAAAATCTCACTATTCCATTGTCATACTCACCACATACCCTTTTTGTGTTGGCAGACTTGAACAAGAGAGTTCAAGTCTTCCTTTAAACATTCATTGAATTCATTAAAGAGATAATACAGGCAGGGTACTTGCCTTACACGTGACCAACCAGGGATCGGATCCCATCCCCCCACATAGAACTCCAAGTCCCACCAGGAACCATCTCTGAGCACAGAGCCAGGAATAAGCCCTGAGCATGGCTGGGTATGGTTATCCTACTAAAACAAAAAATTTATGTTTTCAATATGAGTCTACTTTAAAAGGTCTAGAAATAGCATGCCTAACTTGGAGAGTATTTAATATTTTATGAAGAATGCATATCTCTTTCCTCACAGGTTTGTCCACCAGCCTTTTTACAGAAGAGGAAGATGATGTGAATCTGTTTTTGCAGGATCCGAAGCTTAAAGAGAATAATGACTTGTTTAGTGAGTCAAACCTGTGATAGAGCTGACAGGAGACACATACAAGGTGCAAAAATCTTATTTTATTGACCACACAGCATGACTTCCTGGATTTAGAGAAGACTCTAACTAATCCCTGTTTTCTGGGCTCTTGAGAAAACTCAGTAACTAAAATCTCTTTCTTTCCCTCCCTCCCTCACTGTCTCTGTCTCTGTCTCTGTCTCTGTCTCTCTCTCTCTTTATATGGTGATCATCTGTCTTCTACACCCAGATAATAAGGAACCTTTGGGGACTCTATTACCAGATACTCAGCAAGCCAAGGAATTGGATACTATTTCATTCCTTTGCATTTCCTTCTCTACCCCTCCCCCTCCCCTACAGAATTTGAAATTGTGGATTCTAATTTAGGATTCTGGATTTTACCACTGACTTGTTATCTTATCCTGAGAAATTAACTTGACCTCTCTGCTTAACTAGCTGCAAAATGACTATAAGGGGGGGTGATCTCTCAGGAGTGGTATGCAAATTCCTTCATTAGAATCACTATATTCCATTCATGCCGAGGATAATGCTGTGTCAATTACAGATTAGGACTTGGTTAGATGCCAGTAAATCTTAAGCAGGGTAGGTGGAGATATTGATCAAGAATGACTTTCTTACAAAGATAGATAGCATCAAATATTTATAGCATTGGAAAGTACATTTCAGGACTGGCATTGGTATGAGAGGGTCCCCCTGGAAATGTTAGCGCTGAAGAATGATGGAAAGAAATTCAAAGTTGCTTCTGGGCTTATTGATTTCATTGAAAATAAACAAACAAAATAGGACAGAAAGCACACCATCAAGGGAAGGGGAGGTAGCAGGGAGAAAGCAAGTGGTAATATTTCACAAAGTATTCCAATTGTTCAAGTCAATGCCTCCTGCTCAGCGTGGCTAACCATGTGCGTTAGTCATTATCACTGCATCTTATTTTCTTCTCCCCACCAACCAATTACCTTATGGAATGAAATAATCTCTATTAGATAGCAAGTAACTGCAATTGACTGCTCTCTGTTTTCTCTAATTCTAGGTGGGCGCAATTATAAAGAAACAATTTCATACGTGGGGAATAGAGTTCATTTCCAATGGGTTGGGAAGGTGCTGCTGAGTTTTTGCCAGTAATAGAGTGTGGATGATTTTGCTACAAGCTACGGTGAATGATTTATGCAGGATGCCCACAGAAAGGACCAGTGTTGGCCTCGCAATTAATCAAATTCTAAAGCACCTTAACAAAGGAAGCTGTTCTGGTCATTGGAAGCTCATTAGTCGAGGACGACCCCTAATTTTCAAATAGCCCTAAAAGAAACAATGTAATGAAAATAATCTATCAGCGAGCAAGTGATGAGTGCTAGTTCTTAATGAGACAGCAAACAGAGTGGTCTGTTAAACACAAATAAATAAGTAAATAAAGCCCAGCCTGAATTTGCATAATTTGCAGGGGAACTGGAAAGTTTTTTAGAAGTTAAGAAATGACCACCTCCTAAGATATTCAGACCAAATAGTTTCTTAATGACTCTCCACAGCATTCCACAGGGTAAGAAGCATTTGTTCGCACCCTTTGTCTTAAATATGCATTTCCTTGAGTTGAGAGAATGCCGGTAGTAATTTTGGTAAGCACCATACAACAAAATTCAATTAAGAGTTTAAAAGGGCTATTTGTGCAGCTGGAGTGATAGTACAGTGGGTAGAACATTTGCCTTGCACGCGGCCAAACCGGGTTCGATTCCCTGCATCCCCTATGGTTCCTCAAGCACCGCCAGGAGTAATTCCTGAGGGCAAAGTCAGCTGTAACCTCTGTGCATCTCTGGGTGTGACCCAAAAAGAAATTAAAAAGTGAGTGCTATTTGTAGGCAGGAGCAATAGTACACTGGGTAGGGCTCTGGGCCTTGCACATAGCTAACCTGAGTTGAATACTAGCATCCCATATGGTCCCCCAAGTCCCATGTGCCCCCCAAGCCCGCAGGGTGTAATTCCTGAGTACAGAACCAGGAGTAACCTCTGAGCACCTCAGGGTATGACCCCCCTCCTCCCCACCCCTAAAAAAGAGTGCTATATGTAAACTGGGAGTTATAATTTATCAGTGAAAGTGGCAAAGGAAATGATAAGAAAACTGGCCCCTAACCAGTTTCTTCTTTTACAACACACACATTCATTTACCCACTTTTTTCTTTTAACACATACACATACAGACTCACATGTGCACACACATGCATGCACACATGCAAGCACTCTCGCCTGCATCATCATCATTAACTGAAATAATTGCAAGATCAATGGAGAGCACTGGGTATTCTACAGACCATTACTAAATTATGTCCAGATTAAAGTTCTTTTTTAAAAAAAAATTTTATTAGTGAAGCACTGTAAGATACAGTTACAGACTTACAAACTTTCGTGCTTGTGTTTCAGTCATACAATGGTACAGTACTCATCCCTCCAACAGTGCCCATTCTCTACCACCAATGGTCCCAGCATCTCTCCCCCACCCCACCCCACCTCTGGGGCATTCCCTTTTGCTCTCTCTTTTAATCAGAGGGAGGTCTGGTACAAATCACCTTTGTAAGAAAAAGCTTCCAGGAAAAAACAGGGGCTTATGAAGTTCAATGAAGTAGAAGCAAACACACAAATACAATCGTGAAGAAAGCTACGATAGACTTTAGGATCTTACAGGGAGCTACATTTTCTCTTTACAAAGATATTAGATAAGAAGACACCTTCGCTAACTCTTCCAAAGCAAGTGACTCTTGAGGAGAATGACAAAATGCAGCTTTAGAAAACTGTAGAAATGAAATGAAACTCAAAGTGCCCTGGGCAATAATTGTACCTTTTTGTGTTATGTTCTATTATAATTTAAAAATTTCCCACTAGTGTTACATTGACCTATTATGTTCATTTACCCTTAGACTGCAGTGGGCTTATATTAAATGACCAATACTGAGACAGCTCTTGCTGCTACAATTATTTTTAATGCGCCAGGTAACATGAGCCCATTAAGAAAATATTTTGTGCCAGAGGGCATAGGGGTCAAAGTTTATGTCTTAAATGTGGCTGAGTCCAGAAGGATCACCAAAACCACCTGGTCCTATGATCATTGCCAGATGCCCACCCCCTCAACCCCCCCCAAAAAAAGGGTTTTTCACATTACTTCACAATGTACTTAGTATACATGTCTGCCTAATAAATCTAATTTATATTAATTATTCATTCTGAGTAATATAATCATTTCCTCTTATTTGCTATAAGAAATTATGTTAGAGATACAGTCAACTTATCTTACTGAAACTTAATATTTAAATACAGTTAATGAGGACAGTGTCAATGTAAATCTCTCACCTGAGCTATTGATTCACCACTGTTTCATTTCTATGAATTGCTTGCCTTCTTGCTAATGAGATTGAGTCCTTGCCCCTAACTAGTTACTGTTAGTTCACTGAACCAGAGTGTACATATTTCAAATGTGGAAAATTTCTTCAACACAGTGATGTATTTAACAATAGTTGATTGTCTTTTAATTAGAGACTTATAAAGAAAGTCATTGAAAACAGTGACGCCATCTCCATATTGAAAATTGGGCTTTATGGCTCCAAATCAGGTAACAGGCAATGAAGACTGTTCCCTCATTGTAGAATGCCTTGTTACCCATGGTCCCCAGTCACATTTGCACCACAAATTGCTTTCTTAAAGTAATAACAGAGAAGACCAACATTATTCATTTGGACCTAAAATCTATCGGGGGCTTTCAAGAGTTTAGATGCTGTACCCTGCAGCAGACAAGATAAGAAATACTTCAATAAAGATGCACTCAAGGGACTGTTCATCTTTCACTGGGGGAAGAAGGATTATATGAAATAGTATCTAAAATTATCTTAGAAAATTCTTCCAATATGCACAGAAAGATGAATATAGACAGATGACCTCTTTTATTTTTCTCAGACAAATGCCATAATTAGAGATTTTATCAGACTGGTTACTTCTTTTTTGCACATTGTGATAGAAGGAAGAGGTTCCGTCTGAGAGACACCTTCTCTCATCCTTGATCCTCCTTCTACCTCCCATGTACCTACCTTGAGGTGATTAATGTCTCCTAACTGGAGCTTTTTCACATTTAAGGCAGGGAATTATTGCAAGGATTAAATCTGATCTTGTGAAATTGAATGACTCCTTAGCTAATGCAGATTAGGCATTTAATAAATATGAGGGTCTTCAAAAATATCTTCTATTTATTAATAGTAACCATACTTGAGTGTTGCTGTGACTGCATATGTAATAGCTCCTCTCATATGTCGGAAGAGTAACATTAAAGCACTTTTTCCAATGTGCATTATAGTTTTCAATAAAGCCTCAATTGAAATTTTCTAAGTAAATTTATTTTTTACTTTATGAAATCATCTGAGATGGCTGGAAATCTCTGCTGAGTCCAGAGTTTACCCAAAACTCTAATATTTATTCTTTTTTAACAACAAAGTAATTTCTGTTGCAAAATAGAAATAACAATAAAGGGAAATATGAGGAAAGAAGGAAAGTTGAAGGAGAGAGGGCAGTATAGAAGGATAGAAAAATTAGGAGAAGAAGCAGAGAAAGACAAAAGATGGATTGCTACATATATAGGAAAGTAATAATGACATGATCTTGTAGGGAAAATGGCAAGTTTATTCATTATTAATCTAGATACATTTATACACTATTGTACATGCATGTATATCATATATATGTGTATGTATGTACAAATCTGTGGCATACATATATGCATGTATAAAAGAGTATTACCTTCATTCATTTGTTTATTAAATAGGCATTAGACAATAGGCATTGGGTTATGGAAATACACACACAAATTTGCGTATGTGCACATATAAATCACCTATTAGGAAAAGACCAAATATTATCTATAAATAGAATGGCAACCATAAAACATAAAATGACAAATACATTTTTATGAGTATTTGGTGTACAGAAATTTAAAACCGGGCCCTATGGTAGATAGAAAGAACAAGCAGTAAAGTCTATTAATATAACCTGGAGCCAAACAAAATGCCAAATAATATTAAATGAAATTAATAAATTTAAGAAAACCATTTACTGACATTTGATGCCTAGTTTTAAAATAGGATGTGAAAATAAGTCTCCCACCTGTAGTGCATTACATTCATAGAGGAAAAAGAAGAGACTCTCTCCCTAAATCATTTTGAGTATTATCAATATTTTCTATAGCACAGTGGGTAGGGCATTTCCTTTGCACGTGGCCGACCCAGGCTCGATTCCTCCGCCCCTCTTGGAGAGCCCAACAAGCTCCCGAGAGTATCTCACCTGTGGCTGAGCCTGGCAAGCTACCCATGATGTATTTGATATGCCAAAAACAGTAACAACAAGTCTCACAATGGAGACGTTACTGGTGCCCGCTCGAGCAAATCGATGAGCAATAAGATGACAGTGATACAACGATACAGTGATATTTCATGTGATTCCTACCAACACTGTATACATTCCTTTACAGTGCACTAAGTGGAAAGTAAGTAAATTATGAGGCTTTCATGATCCCATGTGAAGGAATTTTAAGAATGTCGCATGAGGGAGATGTGCTCCCAAGTGGTGCTCGGGAAGTTCAGCGTCCCCTCAGGTAATTCTTCCCCCTTGGACCTTTACCAAGACCCGAAGATGTAGTACTGTTGGGTCCCTGTGGCACTTACCCATGTCACACTGGCCATGCTGAGGGGCCTTCAGGGCTATACCTGGTGAAGCACAGGGAATCAAGAGGTGACAAGAATCATACCCAGGGTGGGGACATGATTAGAATGCACTCTAACCATTGTACTACCTGCTGTCCCGTCATGTACTCCAACCACTGTACTATCTGCTGACCCCAGGCATCACTTTGAAGTGTTAAAAATAAGATATCTTTCAGTGAAAAATTTTAACATGAAAAGCTTCATCATTCTGACGTAAGAAGAAGCAAATAAAAGAAACTGGCAAAGACCTTAAAACATAACCAAAATATAACATTAAATGGGAGGAATAAAACTCTATTAAAACAAGCACAAAATGCCAGTTTAATTATAATGATCTAAACCTGACCTTCATCATACAAACAGCTATCAGAGAGAGGATTCTTCACCTCAATATGACAAATAATGTAGACATTCCAGATTCAGAAATACTTGTGAGTAGAAAATTAAGCAGACATATTCAGCACCGCCACATGTGAGTCAAGTAACAGAAAGTCGTTTGAAGAGGGTTATTGAGATTTATGTGGACATGAAGAAGAACTGGCTGATCGAAATATAAGTACCAACTCAACAATCTTGAATCAGGTTTACTCACGGGGTAGTTATGAGGGAGATTAGTAAAGAAAAAAATCATGTATATTGCTCTTACTAGAGCATTTAAATTTTCCTCTAAAGATAAAGGGAATGGTCAGAAGATGGTAGCATATGCATTTTAGAAATATATTAAGAAAGGCCTCCATGACAGTGTAGAAGATAAATGATCAGATTGAGGGCAAGCAGCATGCTATTGCAATAGCACAAGGGGTGATAAGGGCCAGAATTACTTCAATAATTTTAAGTCACAGCATTCTTAGTGATTGTACCATCAGTTCACATTAATTAAATTATCACTCTATTTACAAACATGTAGGTTAGTTTGAGGAAGCCTCAAAAAAAAAAAATCTGTTATCATAGTGTTAAGTTAAAAATGGGTTAAAATCAGCCCGAGACCACAATGGGAAAAATAAGGCCTATGTAATCAGACTAGAAAAAAACATATGGAATGTGGCCCTCCTTGCTGCTCCCCATGGCCTCCTTTTATAATAAATAAATAATTTTGTGGGTTGGAGCGATAGCACGGCAGGTAGGGCGTTTGCCTTGCATGCGGCTGGCCCACGTTCTGTACCTCCACCCCTCTCAGAGAGCCCAGCAAGCTACCAAGTGTATCCCGCCCACATGGCAGAGCCTGGCAAGGTACCTATGTCGCATTTGATATGCCAAAAACAGTAACAACAAGTCTCACAATGGAGACGTTACTGGTGCCTGCTCAAGCAAATTGATGAGTAATGAGATGACAGTGACAGTGACTGTGAAATCATTTTGTACAGCAACAAGTTTTATATTGCTTGTTGACCCCATCCCTTGAAGCAAATAAAACATAAAGATATATTTAGCATAGCCAAAGGCAAACCTTTTGCTTCTTAGCCAGAGAAGAAATAAAAATTACTTTTACAAAAATATTAACAGCCCAATCTCAAATTCTATCTCCTTTTATTTTAATTTTTTAACTTATTTTTCAGCCCCCTCTTCTTTCATTGGCTTTGTTATGAAGACTGGGGATCCACACACACTCTTCTGTTTTTGTTGGGGTTTGCACTCCTGGCTGTGGTGTACAAGCCTTCTAGTGGCAATGCTCACTAGGAGTTACATACTTTAGTTGAGACATGGGAGATGCCAAATTGCAGAATTGCATAGTTTACATTTTGCTCATGTGGGTGACACCAGGGATTAAACTCTCTGCCTCACAGTTTGTAAGGAAGAGCCCTTTGACACTGAGCTATACTTGGCCCACTATCATACATATATTTTCCAATGAAAATAAAAAGTGACTTTATTCATTGAACCCTTCTTAACCCCTTAGGTATTTTCACCCATCTTCACTATAACTTGGTTGTGCAAACCATACATTGAAAAAAGGGGATAGAAAAGGGAAGGTTTAAATTGTTCATTTTGTTTAAAAATGTTGGAAAATAAATAATGGTGGCAGTTACATAGTATTTTAAGAAACACTATAGATATTTTTCCAAGACATGCCTTCAATAATTTGCTGATGTATCACAGATCTTTGAAATATTTTTTATTCTTTCTTATCATCATCATCATCCCGTTGATCCATTGATCGTTGAATTTCTCGAGCGGTCTCAGTAACATCTCCATTCATCCCAGCCCTGAGATTTTAGAAGCCTCTCTTTCTTAACTGGTCCTTCCAACAGTGCCTCATTGGAGGCTCTTTCAGGGTCAGGGGAATGAGACCCATCATTGTTACTAGTTTGGGCATATGAATACACCATGGGGAGTTTACAAGGCTTTCCCATGGGGGCAAGAAACTCTCAGTAGCTTGCCAGGTTCTTTCAGAGGGAGAACTAGGCTATAAGATACTTCGTCTGTAAAGTGGAGCTTGGCTTTATAGTCTCTGGATGTTGGCCATTGGTGGGATCACACGGCGCCAGGGGAAGTCCCTGGGTGTGACCGCCTAGCTACTGGAAAATGGGGGATCTGGGCAGAAGAGGAGGAAGAGGCCCAGTCCTGATCTGAGCAGGCTTGGAGATCTCAGCCCCGTGTCTCATACACTATTATTATTTCTTGTAATAATAGTTTATAATTATATTTATGTTGTACTCTTGTAGGTTGACTTAATCTAGTAAGTAAGAAATGCTTTGTCCACACATGACTTTGTTCCAACCCATAATTCACATGTGATCCACAGAACAAAGTTAGACTTCCTTTCCTCTTACGCCTTTATTTTTAGACATTTTATTGATCAACTGTCTCAAAAATGGTCCCCAAACTACACCAAATCACCTGCACATCAAACAAAGTGCTTTCAGCCTGCTGCAATAAGGGAGAATGCATTTATTCAGTGACACATCAGAAAACTCAGGTCAGCAGCAGACTATGCACATTGTTTACAGCAGGGCATTGGAACTATGCCCAGGATTCATGATTCATGATGCAGTAGTTCAGGGCTGATGGACACGGCAAGATAAGGGTCTTTTAAAAAGCTTTGGTCTAGAAACAGTGGCTTTTCAAGAGAGTTCTTTGCCCAGATAAAAGATCTAGCATATCATGCAAAAGTATATCATGTTTTCTCAGATGAAGAAAGCATTGGCTCAAATAAATTATTTTTTAGGAAGCTCGGCAAGCACCACATCCAAACCCACACACCCTAACTTCACTGTCACTGGAAGTTTACTTCTCTTTTTTTTTTTTCTCCCCTCTGGCGCCTCAAGTCCAAACTTCGTATATCAAATCCTCCAAACGGTTCCCTTGAAACCCTTCTCATCTTCATTGAAAATGCTCTTTGTTTTGGACAGAGAAATTGGGCTAAGAAGTTTATCTGTTCAAGTCTTGGATATTAAACCACCTAGTTACTCCTTCATATTCTCTTCCCTTCCCCCATTGAATGCAGAGGCCACTTGTCAAAAGCAGAATTGCCTAACAGAAGAATTTTGGATTTCTTGGATAATCCCTTAGAGAATCACATGAAACTGAACACCAGAATCTAGATGAAAGAAAAATAGATGTTTAGGGTTGGGGAGATAGTACAAACTGGGTTGGGTGCCTTGCATGCAGCCAACCCAGTTTGATCATCAGCAGTTCACAGGATCCCTTCAGCACCACTGTGTGTGACCCCAAAGTACAGCGCTGAGTCCTGAATAACCAGCTGTAGCCAAGAAAAAAAGCCAAGAGCAAAGACTGTTTCCTGCTCATTAGGGCAGGACAGAAAATAATACAGACCCATACCCAAAATTGAACTGAGGCCAAGAGAAAACCTACTATGCATTTAGTTTCATATTTTAAGCTGCCAGTTAGCAGCACAGACATATCAACTATTTTACATAGCTCTCTCTATTTTTTATTTTTAATACTAGTATTTTTATATTTTTATATTATAAGCACCTTAAAGGGTTAGAGCGATAGCACAGCGGGCAGAGCATTTGCCTTGCATGCGGCTGACCCAGGTTCAATTCCTCCGCCCCTCATGGAGAGCCCAGCAAGCTACCGAGAGTATCTCTCCCACAAGGCAGAGCCTGGCAAGCTCCCCATGGCGTATTCCATATGCCAAAAAAAAATCCAGTAACAACAAGTCTCACAATGGAAACATTACTGGTGCCCGTTCAAGCAAATCGATGAGCAACAGGATGACAGTGATACAGTAAAACACCTTAAAAATATATAGCACTGTAGCACCGTAGCACTGTGGTCCTGTTGTTCACCAACTTGCTCCAGCAGGCACCAGTAACGTCTCCATTGTGAGACTTGTTATTACTGTTTTTGGCATATCAAATACACCACAGGTAGCTTGCCAGACTGTGCTGTGCGGGCGAGATACTCACGGTAGCTGGCCGGGCTCTCTGAGAGGGATGGAGGAATCAAACCCGGGTCAGCCACGTGCAAGGCAAACACCCTGCCTGCTTTGCTCCAGTATAAATGGTTTGTATATTTTATGAATATTTTGCATTTCATATTATTGTTTATATATTGTTACACTGAACCATGTATTTTCTGTATATACATGTAGATATATGTTAGCTACTATAAAATCTTGACTTTAACCTCTATATCACTTTAGTATTGGCATTTGTTGTTTTAGATTTTCTGGATATCCTACTTGTTATTTCTAGGAGATTCTATATATTACCCTTGCTTAAGATTTTTATTATTGCCTCACAACCTGAAATTATGCATTTAATTTTTAAAATTTCAAAGAGACTCTTTTGGAGCAGTTATAAATCTACAGAAAAATACTACTCATACAAAAATATTCCCATATATCATCTCTCTACTAATTAGTGTCTTTCATTGTAGAAAAACAATTTTTAGTAATTCATTCTCCTACTGACCAATATTTGCTTCATTTCCTGATTTTAGCCATCACTTATTAAAATACTATAAACTTTTTAACATTGGTCTCTTTTTGACAAATGTTTCTGTTTTTGTGTGTATACTGAGAGGCAGAATTGGCGGAATCTAAATAAGATTGGTTTTAACAAAACGCTTTCAGTTTTTCAGAGCTGTTGGACCATTTTCCATCCCCATCAGTATTACATCTTTTATGTTACTGCCAACATTTGTTGTATTCAATTTTTTAATTTAGCAATTTTATTAAGTGTAAAGGAACATCTCATTATGGTTCATTTTAATTTGCATTCTCCTACAGGCTAATGATGTGGAGCAAATTTTCATCTTTTTACTTTGATATTTCTATATATAATATTTGTTTTAGAACTGAGAGTTTTTCACTGCACATAAATACATATTTTTCAAATATGATATTATAGGGATATAATTATAGTACAGGAGGTAAGGTGCTTGCCTTGCACACAGATGACCCAAGTTTGATCCCAGGCTCCCCATAGGGTCCCCAAGGTCTGCCAGGAGTGATCCCTGAGCACTGCAGGGTGTGGTTCCAAAATAAGAACAAACAAAACATTAAATATGTTATTATATATTCTATCTACAAGTTTATCATAAATCCTTCATTTCTTAAAGAGTTTGGGGGCTAAGCTCCCAAATGATACTCAGGAGATGGGGAACCCTACTGGTGCTTCTTGATCAACTGGACCAGTGGTTCACCACAAGGACTGGTGATGTCCTGCAGGTCTGGCTCTGACTGGAGATGACGCAGACCAAGATAGCACCCAGCATGGCTCAGGAGCTGAGGCTATGTCAGGCACTGGGCAGCTGTCTTAACTGCTTATCTATCTCCTGTTTCCTTAAGAGGGTTTTTGATAAATTAAGAGATAAAATGAAACCCTGAGAATGATCAGGTAACCCACATAAAGACAGATGCATCAAAAAAGGACAAAAAGTAAAGGTGGAAATGGGGGAGGGGAGGGGGAGGCAGGGAAACCCAGTTGTAATCCCAATAATTACAATTTCTCATATCCAAAATATGTTTGGGGAGACAAACACTAGCACCTATACTATCTCTCAGACTTTTCTAAATATATTTATATTTAATTTGTATTTAACAAGCAGAGATGGCCAGGCTGTGTGAAGCAGGAATTCTCACTCACTGTTGGTAGAAATAACATACCCCCGGGTATTAGCAAACATGCAACTCCAGGATATATTTTTTAAATCATCACTTCAAAACTTTAATGAATACTCCATTTGTAAAGTAGTACATGTTAATGCTTTAAGAAAAGCAACCATGCCTTCTCAAAGAAAATCTTATGCCCCACCAAAAGGAAAAATTACAAAAGGAATCAGAAACATAGGCTCTCAGATTTGAATGGCCATTTTTACCCAATTCAATCCAGAACTCTGTGCCATAATACAACAGACTGCTAACTCTGGAGAAACTGCGACATGTAGACGGGCAGTAAAGTTCAAAGTAAACAAAGATAGTAAAATTATAAAAATAGTAAAAAATACAATAATATTAAATAAGGGAGATGAACTGCAGGCAAATGTCAACTTGTCTTTAGCAGATGAAAGTGAGCAACAATTGCTTTAGTGGAGCAGAGAAATTAGAATCCTATGTGGCTGCAGAGACTGCCAATTGCAGCTGCAGAACCCCAGATATAATTAGGAATGAATGGCACCAGTCACCACATTGGGTTGTCCCAGCTGATAAGAAGTGCTGGTGGAGACTGATGAAGAGCCACTTAGTCCCTGAGATTCCCCCTTCCGCTCTAAGGAGCACAGGTGTCTCTGCTTCCCCCATCGTGCCAAATGTCAATCAGAATGCTCAGGATGGCTCCCAATGACACGTCCATAGCCTTGTATAAATCCGTTCCCTCTGACTATGGCTGAAATCATTAACAAGGATGAGATGAATTGCAGGATAGTAATATTGTGGATTATACAGAGTGGTCCAAACAAATTGCATGAGATGGGTTTGTGGTGGTGGTAGTGAAGGTCAAAGTGTGTGTGGGAGGGAGGGGGGGGTTGAAAAACAGTTTTCTGTGGAAAGTTAGAGGAAGCAGGAAGAGGATGTTATGTGTCCTTGTGAGCGATGACCATAATAGGAACAAATAATTCCAGTCCTAAACTAGGTCTGAACACAATTCTGCCAAGATCCCAAATGAAGTTGCAAGCAGAATATTCCCCAGTCTTCAGAGAAGAGTTTAGGCTAGTGAACATCTTCCATGACAAGGAAGAGTCTAAGCACACTTGAACTTCTGACCTATGTGGGCTAATAAATGATGTTGTTTTAAACCATTATAGTTATGTTGATGAATAAAATTATTATTGTAATAGAAAATGAGTTTATCTACATTTATAAATATATTACTGTGATAAAATGTCATAATAAATACCATGCAATTATTCATGCTTTCATTCTATATATTATGTAACAATGTGATATGTAAGTATACAATCTGGCAGTTATATTAAATATTTATTATGTTATTATGTTAGATACATTCTGTCTTAGACAAAATCATAAAAGGAAGCTTATTTTCAGTTGTTTTACAGGCAGATATTAGCAAAAAGACAGAGAACTGTCCCATCCTGCGGAACCGGATAAGGGGGTTCACTAGGAGAGGGGAGACAAACACACACACATACACACACACACACACACACACACACACAACACAAACTCATACAGAGAGAGGTGAGCAAAAGCTACTTTATTGTAACTCCACAGTGCTTATGTATGCTTAGGTTTCAATTTACTTGCATCATGGCCTTAAGGCAAAACTAAAAGTAACTAATGGCACCCGGGGCAACTAGGGGAGGTAACAATAGCTATCCAGAAGGCTGATCTATCTGTTCCTCTTGGCTAACCATCCTGCTCTTATAAAAATGTCCCAGTTCTCTGGTTCTTGTAAAATGGCTTTCTCAGCATGTTTATGTGAATGTTTGACTGCAAGCTATATGCTGGAAGGCCCGCTCACCACAGAGAACCTCAAGGATTAGCATATTTTTAAGGACAGTTTCAAACATGGAATCTGGAGACAAAGTCAAATAAAATGAATAAATGGAGCTAAGGAAACAAAGACAAAGGAGATATTAGTGAGAATATACCAAATGATTAAAATCAATACTTATACACAAATAGGAGAAGATACTATGAGCAGGAATCATTGAAATGCCAAATCAAATATTAAGAATGAGGAGGGTGGGTGGGGAGGTAAATAAGTATAAGCATTATAACGTTATCAAAAAAGTTAATCAAAAAAGTGTAAGCATTATAACATTATATATGATTCTAAAATGGTGGACACAAGCTTTACACATTTGTCTACACCCGTAACCCATCAAGGAGCCCCAGTGTAAATGACAGACTTTGGGTGATTATGTTGTCAAAAAAGATGCCAATATGCGTTTATCATTTATAAAAATTATGCTATTCTGGCAAAGGATGTTGAAATGGAATAGGAATGAAGATATGACCATATTGGGCCAGAAATTTTTGGGGAATGTCTGTTCCTTGTCCATAACTTAGTTCTGAGTCTAAAATTATTCTTGAAAAAGGAAAATTCTGAACAATGTATAGCCAAAACATTGTAAATTCTTTAGTAATAAAATCAATAATAGCTGAAATAAAAACCCTTCATAGGAAATTTGGAAAATACTTTTAAGAAACATGTAGAAAAAGGGACCAAAGTGGGGAAAAGAATGAGACTATTAGTACAGCGAGACTGGAAATGGAACATTTGCCAAGCAGAAATTTTAGAGATTGGAATACAGGTCTGACAAACAAGTTTGCAGAATAAATATAGTCTAAATTAAAAGAGTCCACTAATTCATTCAGTAGGAAGAATTGAAAGCATCCATAAAATTACGCCTCATCTTTGAGTCACATCTTGTTTGCACACCTGTTTTCTTTTTACCTCTACTAACCTTGACTTCAACCTATTTTCTTTTCCTTTTTTTTTTTTTTGGCTTTTTGGATCACACTCGGTGATGCTGAGGGGTTACTCCTGGCTCTGCACTCAAGAATTTTTCCTGGAAGTGCTTGGGGGACCATAAGGGATGCTGATGCTGGGGATCAAATCCAAGATAGCGATGTGCAAGGTCAAATGCCCTACCCACTATACTATCTCTCCAGCCCCTTGACTTCAATTTTCATTCTTGGAAAATTACTGTAACTAAATACACTAAGTAAAGTCTTCATTTCTCTGACTTTCTAAATAAACTAACTAAAGTCTTCATTCCTCTGACTTTCTAAATAAACTAACTAAAGTCTTCATTTCTCTGACTTTCTCCAAAGGTGTTATCCTCAGTTAGAATACATTCTGCCTTTTAGTGACTCTCATTTTTTTGTTTAAAAGCCTCAGCTTATGGGGCTGGAGCAATAGCACAGCAGATAGGGCGTTTGCCTTGCACGTTGCCAACCCAGGTTCAATTCCCAGCATCCCATATGGTCCTCTGAGCACCGCCAGGGGTAATTCCTGAATGCAGAGCCAGGAGTAACCCCTGTGCATTGCCAGGTGTGACCCAAAAAGCAACACAAAAAAACTAAAAAATAAAAGCCTCAGCTTATTATATTGCTTTTACCTGATCTCTGGCTTTTTGTTTAATGTATATATGTATATACAATATATATATATATATATATATATGAATGCTCATTACTGAAAATTGCTTAATTTCCAGTGACCATGAAGAGATATCTTTATCATTCAAGAGTTCATCTCTTTTGCAAATTCTTAAATAATTGATTTTGGATTGATCAAGTAAACTATTGATCAAGTAAACAACACGTTCTTCTCAAAAAGATAAATTCTTGGCTTCTAAAAGCATGACATATTATGAACTAAGGGATTTAGATTTCTTCCTATCTCCCCAAGAAACAGAGGAGAGATCCTAGGCATCATGGGGTATCCAAGGTTAGCCCCAAGATGGTCAGATTTGGAGTGAAGAATCCTGGCCGGCGGGCACCATAAAACCAGAGAATACTCCAGGCCCCAACAAGCCGATATCACCAGGGTGTCCCATAAGGAGCAGGTGCAGTCTCCCCGCCTTCTCCAGATGGAATCCAGCAACCATGAGCTTCATGTATGGCTCCAAATGTGGGGACAGGACTATTTCTCCACCACGTGACCTTTCCTGATATGCAAAGTGAGCAATGGAAAATAGATGATCTAGCATCTGCCCCTAGAAGGCAGGTTTGAATGGTGGTGGGAATATCCAAGCAAAATATAATGCCCCAAACTATAGAGAGTATCTGAACAATTGTCTGCCATAGAGGCAGGGTAAGGACCGGAATGGAAAAGGAGGGGACAATGGAGATGTTGTTGGTGGAAAGTTTGCACTGTAGAGGGTTGGGTGGTCGATCATTATATTGTTGAATATCAACCACGTGGCTTTGGGAAGAAATGCGTCTGTAATACACACTAAGTTTCCGACGCCGGACCACCCCAGGTGGGAATGGGTTTCATGCCTTGTCCTATTTCCCCTGGTGGCTCTGTCACCGCTGACATCTTCCAGAAGCCTATGGACAACCAGGGAGGGGACCACAGTGATGAGAAATGAGGGGCCTCATGGGATGGGGGCAGAACTTGTCCTTTCTCCCCCCCCCGTTGACACCCCAAGTTGTAACCCACGAGTGAGCCCTCTGGCTGCTGATCGGGATGTTTATTGGCCATGATCCCAGAGACTCAGAAACAAAGCTCATAACACAGCAACTTTTGTCAGAAATCCCTCTAGATTTAATTATTAAAACCTCAGTATTCCAAAATCACGTGGCTGCGATAATGGTCACGCATCATCATATGCAATTCATAATCAGCAATAGAAAACAAATTGTCTATTGTTGCCTCTTTGGCAGATCTGAGTGTTAGGGTAAAATTCCAAATAATGATGGTGGGTTTGGTGTCCAAATGTTGAATGTAATCAAAGTAGAGAGAGAGTAACATGGAAATTGTATGCCACACAAGTAGGGGGAGGGGAGAGATGGGGGGGATACTGGGTTTTTCGGTGGTGGAAAATGTGCACTGGTGAAGGGTGTTTCACCACTGTATGACTGAGACTTAAACCAAAATCTCTGCAACTGCTCTCATGGTGTTTAAATAAAAATAAAATTTTTTAAAAATGGTCAGATTTGGACAAAGTGTGTCATATACAATGCACAGTTGTGATTCCCTGGGTCACAGAGAAATACAAGCAGAGATGGGAGCCTCATTGCTGTGTTCAATGGCAGGCATTTGCAAGAAACAGATCATCTATGAGACCTTGTAAGAGCTCCTGCTCAGGAGATAAGGAATGATCCCTGAGTTCAAGCCTTGTGCTATATTTCGACTTATGCCTTGTGAAAAAATCATGCCTCCTGGTGCAGTGGAAAATACACACAACCCAGTTCTGTCACCACAGAAAAAGCCTAGCAGATGTGGCTTTTCAGGACACCACATATAAAAGCATGGATCCCCTGACAAATTATAAAGGGGTAGAATAAAGACAAGACTTTAGTAAAAGGGGCATCTTTTCAACCAAGAGATTCTAAGATAATGATTACTTTTCCCCTGGAATTTTATTGACTCAGTGTCATCACTGACCCCTGGAAAATGTCAAAGTCCACATTTATATGGAAATTATAGGACATATTCACGCTTATTAGATGCAGTTTATAACACTGACTGCTACATTGTTGGCTCTCTCTGTTTTCCTCCCTCTCTCTTCCCCAAGTCCTCTATCTTCCTCCACATCTGTCTCACTCCGCCCCCCCCCTACCTATGAATGATCTTCTTCTATCTTGATCTAGCTCATTCTACCTACCCATACATCTACTTATTCTTTTTTTTTTTGCTTTTTGGGTCACACCCAGCTATGCACAGGGGTTACTCCTGGCTCTACACTCAGGAATTACTCCTGGCGCTGCTTAGGGGACCATATGGGATGCTGGGAACCGAACCCGGGTTGGCCGCATGCAAGACTAATGCCCTGCCCACTGTGCTATCGCTCCAGCCCCTCTCCTTTTCCTGTTGATGCTATCAGATCTCATTATTTCATCTGAAGTCTGACAAGTGGCACCAAAGTTGAAAAATATGACTCAGTCAGAATTTAGAAGATGTGTAGCCAGAAGTGAAGAATCGAGGCCGCAGGAACTGCAAGCCAGAGAATGCTCCGGACCCCAGACCCGGCCAACAACATCAGGATGCCAGATGGAGAAGGTGCAGAGTCCCCACCTTCTCCAGATGGAGTCCCAGTGACACTGAGCTTCTACTAACATGGCTCTGGTATGTGGGACTGGGATATCTCACCAAGCCACGCGGCTGCTTACTCAGCCACTCGACCTTTCCTGATATACAAAAAAAAAAAAAAAAAAAACCCGCTCAGGAATGGCTCCATCACCCCTGAGATTGGCACAGAAACCAATCTCAGAACGAAGTGGCTGCTGGCAGATATAATCCTGAACTGTGAACTAAGCTATGACCCCGTGCAGCCCCGGGAGGGGAAGGGTTTCTGTCCCTCAGCCTTTTCCCCCTTGCAGCAGCATAGCAACCGCCACGGTTCAGAACCAATTGGACAGAGAGGTAGGAGCTTGCAGTGATGGGTCACATGGGGAATCTTGAGATGGGCGGGATCTGTCAAAAATTTAAAGTAATCAAAGTAAGGAGAGAGTAAAGTGAAAATCATCTGCCAGACAGGCAGAGGGGGAGTGGGAGGGGGGATATCCAGGGGTTCTTGGTGGTGGAACATGTGCACTGGTGAAGGGATGGGTGTTTGAGCATAGTATGACTGAGACTTGATCCTGAAAGCCCTGTAACTGTTCTCATGGTGACTCAATTAAAAATAAATAAATAAATAAATAAATAAATAAAAAGAATGTAGAAGATGTCCTGTGTTATATTCACATAAATATGAACCTGCCAGTGATCTATTATAATGATATACAAATGTTGGTACAAATATATACTTTCAGTTTTGAACATCCCCAGTATGGCAGGGTCAGCCGTCAAAAAGAGATTCAGAAATAAGTTGAACTCTCCACCACCTGTGTATAGATAGCTATTTGGACTATACTACGTCATCACCATAATAAGTATTACTATTAATTATTATTAATAATAGTGTATATACACTCACTCAATAGCTCGTGTCTAGGTCCAGTTCAGCTGGCAGGGAATCACAGATGGTCCCTTGAGCACAGTCAGGGGTCATTTCTGAGCACAGAGCCAAGCATAGCTCCTGCTATGAGCCTCAAAGCCAAATAGACATGTAATTGTACTATAAATACATAAAAATGACTATCCCTCAATCTTATTCTTGAATGACAATCTCAGAATTCTTATGTGGAAACAGTTTTCAAATTCATAGAATATTTATATTTAAAAAAAAATTAAGGCAGAGAGCAAAAGTGATTTGCTCAAGAAAGTATGTCCAAATCAAGTGTAGAATCTGTTCCCTAACTTATAGGCCAGATAATTTCACCATGGCTTGCTAATTTTTCTGAATTAGCAAAAAAATTAAGCTTGACCTTAATACCTACCTAGGACCATCTGGGTAATCCCCCACATTGTAAACCTTTGTCTCTCCCTCCCTCAGAGATCTAAACTCTCTAAAACAATTCAGAGTGATTGAAGATTTTATGGAGACTTTTGGCTGCAAAGAAATGCCCCACCAAACAATTAATTCCAATCAAAAATGTGTTTGCTTATATTTTCCCCCTTAGCTTAGAATTTAGAAATTTATTTTCTTTTTTAACTTTAGTGGAATATAGAATGGTATTAGTATAAAATTTTCATGCTTTTTACAAATAAATCGAAACAATACAAGGTCTGTTTTATCTACTCTTATTACTTACTATACACCTGGAATTCTCTAGTTATTGCATATATAATTTTAGAATATCACTGAATAATATGTATGGACATGGTCTGGAGTATTTTCATTGACTACAGTAGCCACTAGTCACATCTGCATATTTGAAACTAATCAGGATTAGTTTAAATAAAATCCAAATTTTAGTTCCTCAATCACACTGTGCTAATATAAAGTCTGTATTCTACTACCTATATACTTCCTCTCAATTATATGTAAGGTGCTGAAAGTCTTCTGATATACCAGTATATAAATAATCATTTTCCTTATTATATAACCTTCTTTAGACCCCAGTAACAAAAACTTTAAGACTTTTTTAAATACATAAATCACACTGTTTTATTACTATGATTTTTCTGAGATTTCTCAAACACTATACATACTAGAGCACCAGACTTTTTTCTAAATGTATATAGTCCTTTAGAAAATATATAGTACCAGCAGGTAAGGCATTTGCCTTGCATGCAGCCGACCCGGTACGATTTCTCTGCCCCTCTCGGAGAGCCCGGCAAGCTACTGAGAGTATTTCGCCCGCATGGCAGAGCCTGGCAAGCTCCCAGTGGCGTATTTGATGTGCCAAAACCAGTAACAACAAGTCTCACAATGGAGACGTTACTGGTACCTGCTCGAGCAAATCGATGAGCAATGGGATAACAGTGATACAGATTTATAATAATATATTTTATGTAGAGATATATGTAGATAGATACATAAGATTTCTGTGCTCATGCATGAACGTATCCCAGTCTTTCTGTCATTGTGGTTTCAATCTGGAGTCTAATATTGGCTCGAAGAGTTCAATAATTCTGTGAGCACTCAACTGTCCTATACTATCTTTAGAAAGGATACCAGGCCCTGGAGCCAAGTTAGATCTCTTATTTTTATTCCCATGGTTCTTGGAAATTTTTTTCATTAAAGATCTCACTCATGGGTAAAACTGAAGAATGCATGCTTTGGCCCTGAGGTGGAGGGATTACCTGGCCCTGAATTTAGGCTAGAGATTGAATAGCTCACCCTTCAGCTAGCCCCTAAATGATCTCTCAGGCCAGGTTCTTTATTCTTAGTCATCCAAAACTCCATTGTTTTGCAGATTGAGTTCCTTGTCTTACTTAAGTAATTCTCCTGGCTCACACAAATCCACTGAAACCCAAGAAAAGAAGAAAAAGGTTAGTTCTCAGTTTTCTGACATAATTCTGCATAACTAAAGATGATTCTCCTTTTAAACATAGACGTGAAAGAAAAAGAAAAAAGTCCGTCTAGTTCTGGTCATTCTGGATTGAAAAAAGAAAAAGGAGTTGAGAGAGAAGGAAAGAATTTCAAGTAAAACTATTCTGAGATAAGAGAATGCAGTCAAGGCCACTCAAACCAAGAAAAACGAAGAGGAGATTGCTCAGAAAGCCAAGGAATCCTACTCATAGAGTGATCTGGCCACAGAGACGTAGACACAAAACCAGACAAATATTTCCCCCAAAGTATGCAGACAGAAGTTATCTTTCAAATGGGAAAAAAAAAAACACAACAACCCAGCATTCATCTCCACTCTTGTTCCACTTTGCTATCCACTTATGTCTGTGTCTCGCCTCTTGAAATGGTACATTACAGCTTCATCCAGTTTTACTGGGTCTGAAATGGTGAGATTACAGTCTCTTAGGAAACCAAGTGTAGGACGTCGGGCTACTTTCTCCTACAAAATCCCTAGAAAATGGAAGCGAAATTAGCCTCCAGCTGATGACAAGGTGATCCCCTGAACAAAGGCAAAGTGAATCTCCCTTTAAGATGGTAGCCAGAACGAAAATGCAGGGCGGGGGGGAGGGAGGTGGGGAGGGTGCAGAACAAATCTATGAGCCTTTTCTCCTTTTGAATGAGGAAGCCTCAATTTCCCAACTTGCCAACAAGAGGGGAGCCCACAGTTTCCCCTCGCCAGCAGTTCCGTTTCTTCCCATCATCCCGCCACATCACATCCCCAAGGTCCTATCTTGAACATTCCTGGCGTTCCCCAGGACCATACGATTCGGTCCCAGAACTAGGAGTCACAAGACTAATAAGATAATGAATACCCAGGGCAAGTGACCAGACAAACCAGCCAGACCACCCTGCAGATCCCCCGATTCTCTGTGATGCTTATTGATTGATGCAAAGAGCCACTAAAAGGACCTGCACAAGACCCCCTTACTTTTAACTTAGTCCTGTGCTGAGCTCCTCCCCACTAGAGAGCACCTTTTATACTTTCCAATAAACTTTTCTACTTTCCAAGTTTGAGTCTGGACATCTTTATTATTCAATATTTTCGTTCTTGAAAACATTGAAGAACCGGGGCTGGAGTGATAGCACGGCAGGTAGGGCGTTTGCCTTGCACGAGGCCGACCCAGGTTTGATTCCCAACATCCCATACGGTCCCCCAGCACCACCAGGAGTAATTCCTGAGTGCAAAGCCAGGAGTACCCTTGTGCAATGCTGGGTGTGACCCAAAAAGCAAAAACGAAAACAAAACAACAACAACAAAAAACCATTGAAGAACCTAGGAATTGTGAATGAACACAGAGACCCGCCACCACCTCTGCCTCACCTGCGTCACTTTCCTTACACTTCCGCTGCTGTTGCCATAGCAAACCAGGAGCCACGGACTCTAATTGTGGTGCTCCTAGGCATTTAACAGCGGCGTGCTAGAGATTGCAGCCTTTTTTTTTTTATGGTACAGAGATTCCAGATGGCATGTGGCCTGTATTACACCTCTCCTGGGAAGCAGTACCCAGGGTGGAACTCAGGACCTGCCTGTAAGCCACGTGCTCTATGGTTTAAATACTGGCAGGCCCCATGCAATGAACATCTCAGATTATAAACTGCAGACATATATTTTGATACTGAAATCTTTATGACTAAGATAGGTCTGTATCCTGCCTGCCATTAGCTATTTTGAAGTCTACTGCATTAATGGACATTATGCAATAAAGGAGTAGAAAGACTGCAAAGAAATCTTCACTATTTCCTTAGAAGCCTGCCAGGGTAATTGTGCCATTTGACTAGAAGAGTGTTCATTAGATGTAGGTAATGAAAGACATGTGATGCAACAAAATGGTTCAAGGCAAAGAGGAAATAATTTCTAGAATCACTGATTAAATTTTGAGATGCTTAAAATTCCAGATGCAAAAAAAATTTTTAATATAAACTAAAATTTTTTAATAAATTTTATAAACTAAGTCAGTACTGAAAAATGATAAGGGGCCAATATCTAGTAGCCTAGAATCACATCAATGAAACAATACATGAATAGGGGAAAAGTCTTGCTGATCTATTTTAAATACAATTTTTCTATTTCATGATAAAAATATTAAAAACTTTTCTAAATTGTTCAGTGTAAAATATGACTTTACACGGCTTCTTTTTTATCCTTATCCATAGCTATATAGATGTCAACTGTACAGGCTATTTATTTATACCTCCATTCTTATCTTAATTTCCAGACATCATGGAGCGATAGCACAGTGGGTAGGGCATTTGCCTTGCATGTGGCCGATTCGGATTCGATTCCTCCATCCCACTCAAGGAGACTCTAGCAAGCTACCGAGAGTATCCTGCCCTCGCGGCAGAGCCTGGCAAGCTACCCGTAGCATATTCGATATGCCAAAAACAGTAACAAGTCTCACAGTAGAGACGCTTGAGAAAATCTATGAGCAAGGGCATGACAGTGACAGTGACAGTGACAGTGATCCATCCTACCTTCCTGCATTGCTTTCAGAAGTATTGTTCAGAAAGCATGGTACACTTGAGTGTCATTTCCCACATAACACAATAAGAACAAGAGCAACACAAAACTGCAGGGGGCTGGTTAGCCTTCCCTATATTTTTGTCTTCCTGATGATCCGATTCATACCTTGCGGGGTTCCCAGTTTCTGATTAAGAGTGCAAGTATCTTTCTTCTGAACAGTGTAGAGACTCACAAGGAACATTGCCTTGAGACAGTAAACATAACGTTGCCTCAAATGTACTCTGGAATCTTCTTTTTTTAATTTTTGGCAAAGAAATGGAGAGAAACTTTGGAGACACCATTATAACAAGGGTCTCCTTGGGACCAGAGAGGTCATACAGTAGGTAGGTCATCTGCCTTGCGTATGGCTGGCCCAGGTTCAATTCCCAGCACCATAGATGGTCCCCTGAGTGCCACAGGAGTGATTCCTGAACTCAGAGTCAGAGTAAACCCTGAGCACTGCTAGGTATGGGAAAGAAAGAAAGAAAGAAAGAAAGAAAGAAAGAAAGAAAGAAGAAAGAAAGAAAGAAAGAAGAAAGAAAGAAAGAAAGAAAGAAAGAAAGAAGAAAGAAAGAAAGAAAGAAAGAAGAAGAGAAGAGAAGAGAGAAAGAGAAGAGAAGAAAGAAAGAAGAAAGAAAAGAAAGAAAGAAAGAAAGAAAGAAAGAAAGAAAGAAGAAGAAGAAAGGAAGGAAGGAAGGAAGGAAGGAAGAAGGAAGGAAGGAAGGAAGGAAGGAAGGAAGGAAGGAAGGAAAGAAGGAAGGAAGGAAGGAGAGAGAGAGAGAGAGAGAAGAAAGAAGAAGAAAAGAAAGAATGAAAGAAAGTAAGAAAGAAAGAAGAAAGAAAGAAAGAAAGAAAGAAAGAAAGATAAGAAAGGAAAGAAAGAAGAAGAAAGGAAAGAAAGAAAGAGAAAGAGTGAAAGAGAGAGAGAAGGAGAGAAGAGAGAGAGAGAAAGAGAGAAAGAAAGAAGAGAAGTTTTTTTTCTAACATTAGCCGGACAGGTCTCTTTTATTGGTTGCTCCTATAGAGGGTGCAGGGGTCAGGAAGGGGTGGGGGGAAACATAGCTGAAAGAAACATAGAAAGTGGTAGTCATTTTCCAAGTTAGTAAAATATTAGAATTGTTTGGGGGAGTTAAAAAAAACAGTGTCTCAATCGCCCTAACAGAGATTCTGATTAATTGCTTAGAGGTCAGACCTGGGCATTCAGCTGTTTAGAAATTGCCTCAGAAAATTGCCAGTGATGCTAATGTGCAAGAAAGTTCGGAAACCACGGCGCTACTGGATCCATCCACTTAGCTGCAGCCTTAATAGGACCAGGTCGCTGACCTTTAGCAATTAAGGTGCTTTCCTGCAGTGAGAGATCTGTGGTCAAATTGTTCCTAGGTTTGAAATCGTAGCTAAAGCTCGCAGAAAACAAAGACATGCAAAATGCTGCTGAATCCTTTATCTGTGAGGAAAAACTGCTATTCTGGAAAAGTTCAACCCTAAAATTGGGTATCTGAGCTACCGAAGGACATTTTGCTTAATTTAAGAAAAAAAATAGTGGTTTTTTAATTTCCTTTGTGAGATAAATGAGAACTGTTAAGATTTATTCTCTTAACACCTTCCTATACATGGGATAGCTGTTAACTACAATCTTCCGGCTGTACAGCTACATTCATGCTATGTATTTCTCTCGCCATCTTCTTTCAGTTTCCATTCTCTCCAACCTCACTCTGGTGACCACAAATCTTATCTCTATGAGATTTCTTCCTTTTCCTTTTGTACTCCAAATATAAGTGAGATCATGTAGTATTGGTATCAAAAATAATTTCCAGTTTAACCAAGTTCCTCCCAATATTTCCATGGGTTTTGTTGTTGTTGTTGTTGTTGTTGTTGTGTTGCTGTTGTTTATTTATTAAGGTGGAGGGAGAGTGCTCCCAAGTAATGCTCAAGATGCTGGGTCCCATTTGCAATTCTCTCCCAACTGGGCAGCCCAGTGTGAAAGCCAAGTAGCATTGCTGTTCGGGCCTTATGGTGCTAGGAAGATCCTGACTACCGCACGGGCCATCAGGGGCCTCCCAGGCAGTGTCCAGTGAGGCTTGAGGGACCCTGTGGTCCCAGGGATTGAACACAGGTTAAGTGCATGCTAGGCATCAACCCTGACCACTGTCCTGAGTTCTGTAAAAGAGGAAATAAATATTTCTCCCTCCACACTCTTAGTGTCTCTTACTAGGATGCTCTAAATCAGACTGATAAACAACCACTGAATCAGAGAAAACCAAGCCGAAGTTTATTGTCATGTATGTCACGCATACCTGTGGGAACATCCGTGATTAGTACCTCAGAAGTGTGCTTAGAACTTGACCTGGTAGAGATTCTTACCAGAAGAGCAACAGAATCTCAGAGAAGTGACAAGATAAAAAAAGAGGGACCTGGAAGTCTAGAGGTGGCACTTTGGGGGAAGTCAAACACATGGAGAAGGTGATCGTCAGGGTTATTCTAAGGGGAAGTGTTAGCAGACTTTGTTACATAGATCCCTGTGTGTGCTGCTAAGAATCTAGGATTTCTCTGGTAATTAACTTCTACATTTTCTGGTGGAAATGGGATGGAGGACACCTTTGCCAATCCAGATCCAGTTTCACTGGATCCAATTTGTGTCCAGTCTTTATGCATTTAAGACAATAGAAAACTTTTCTTGTCACTTCTTTTATTTGGCTCAAAATAATACTATCCAAAGGGGATATTGTAAGGTGTCATATTCAGTAACACTTCAATTTCCCTTCTTTTAAAAATGTTTTATTGTTGTTCAGGTAACATGATTAAAAGGCTGTTAATGGTGTTAACATGAATAAAATGGTCTTGATGTACGAAGTTACTACACACCATCACCACTAAAATTCTAACAACCCTCCACCACTGTTTCTATGTCACCTCAGGCCTGATTTCTACTCTGCTCCCACCCCCTACTGCTCCCTAATCACTTTTGCAATCCAAGGCTAAGGGTTAATCATTGGTCAGGACTCTACTCTCTTGTTTTGTCTCTGTGTTCCACAGATGACTGAGGTCGTCCAATATTTCTCTCCCTTTGACATTTTCACTTAACATGATACACTCCAGTTCCACCCAAGCTGTAGTGCACTGCATGATTTAATCTTTCCTTTTAGTGTGTAAGACTTCTCTATATGTGCATATATGAATATATTGTTTATATTATAATTATATTATTTATATATTATAATTTTATATATAAATATATGTAACTTCTTTATCTATTCATCCTTTATTGGACATTTGGGGTTTTTTTCCATACTCTGGTTATTATACAAAGTGCTGTAATGACTACGTTCATCTTTTTTGAATAAATGCTTTTGTATTTGGGAAGGGTAGATTTTTCCCTAAAAATACAAAATCTGCCCCCAGGCTGTTATTTTTGCTTTAAATTACAAAAAAAGTTCAACAGTGAGACAAGTAAGACCATAGTTCTGGTCATCATAATAAAAACAAATTTTAATTTTTAAAATAAGGAAAAAGGACAAAACCATGAATTCTTAATTATATCAGGGGACACAGCAGTAATTGACTTGCCATTTAATATTTATTAAAGCCAAAATTCTTCTAAGACACATATTAAGTTATATATTTTTCTTTGGCACAAACATAATTTTTTTCATTAAAAAAGATAACCCCAAAGGTTATGTTTTAAATTGCCTATAGAGTTTCACTAGTTTTAACTCTAACTCAGTAACAAACTCAGTATAATTTCTAAAAGACTCACTTTGGTTTTTTGGTATCTTTTCTCTCTTTCATTTCTTAGTCCCCTTGCTTTATGTTTACAATACTGTCAATGCTAGGGTTTCATGCAAACAATATTCCAACATCACCGCCCCCCTCCCTATACCGATATGTCCGTTTTTGCAAATCTCCCTCTCAATCCATGTCAGCCACTTCTCAGCTGTCCCCTCTCACACACATTTCACTATCAAGGTAACCTCCATTCTATGGACCAGTTCTTAGACTCTGTTGATTTGTGGTCTGTTGTCATTCCCTTAATAAGCTTCTTTATGCCCCCCATAGGTGAGAGATCATTCTGTATCAGTCTCTCCTTCGGGCTGACTCCACTCAGCATGACACCCTCCAGTCCCCTCCATGAAGGGGCATTTTGCACAATTTCATCTTCTTATAGTCAAGTGTTTTTCCATTGCGTGTATACATGTTTTTTTATCTAGGCATCTGTCCTTGGATACAAGGCTTGTTTCCAGACTTGAGCTATCATGAATAACGCTGCAAGAAACATAGGAGAACATATGTCTTTTCTGAATAGAGTTTTGGGGCCCATGGGATAGATGTTAAAAAGTGGGACTGTTGATCAAATGGGATCTCAATTCTTAGATTTTTCTAAGATGTATCCAAATTTTTTCTTAAAGATTGAACTAGTTGACATTCCACCAGCAGTGTATTAGGGTTCTTTCCACACGGTTGCATCAACACTGGCTGTTTATGTTCTTTGAGATGTGTTCCAGTCTTAGCTGTACCAGGTAGTAACTTATTATTGTTTTGATTTAGACTTTCCTGATGATCAGTGAAGCAGAGAATTTTTTCCCCTATATTGGAGTGATAGCACAGCGGGTAGGGCATTTGCTTTGCACACAGCAACCTGGGTTCGATTCCTCCATCCCTCTCAGAGAGCCCAGCAAGCTACTGAGAGTATCCCACCTGCACAGCAGAGCTGGCAAGCTACCTGTGGCGTATTCGATATACCAAAACCAGTAACAGCAGGTCTCACAGTGGAGATGTTACTGGTGCCCGCTCTAGCAAACTGAAGAACAACGGGATGACAATGACAGTAACAGTGATTCGTACCAATCATCTGCATGTCTTCCTTGAGGAAGTTTTGCCCATCTCATCTCTCCGTTTTTGACTACAGTTTGTTATTGTTGTTAAGTTTTACAAAAGTTTTATGTATCTTGGATATTAACCCTCTGTCAGATGGGTGATGGACAAATAGTCTCTCCCAGTCTAGATGTCTTTTCAACTAGTCTTCACATCATACTTATTTACTCAATAATTAATGAAGTAAATCTTAGCTACATGCTCATTCTCTATTTGCAGAAAGGCAAGATTTAAATTCTGTGAAAATTTGACTCTGAAAAATTAAGGCCTTTATCTTCAAGGTCTGTCCTATACCATAATTCTGGCAGCTCTTCCTAAATATCAGCTGCTCAGGAGATGTAGCTACAGAGAGAGTTAAAATGCAACAAAACAACAGAAAGTTGAAAATGTAATGAGAAAGAAATACAGAACTGTGTCTCTAGATACATATTTACAGGTAGATGATCAAAATGTTAGTTTGTGACTAAACTCAACTTTCTCAATTCCCTCTCAGTAGCTGAGAACACAAATCTTTCCGCTTCCACTTAACTAAGTATCTTTCAGTTGAAACCAGTCTTTGGGGAAATGACTCAATCTGTTTAGGATTTAAATGCCATCAGCTCAAAATTCAATCACCTTAACAAGGCTGTTCTTAAGTCTAGAGAATCTTCTCTCCTCCTACCTGGGTTCTGTCACTGTCACTGTCATCCCGTTGCTCATCGATTTGTTCGAGTGGGCACCAGTAACGTTTCTCGATTGTGAGAATTATTTGTTACCATTTTTGGCACATCGAATACACCATGGGTAGTTTGCCAGGCTCTGCCTTGCAGGCTCGATACTCTTGGTTTCTTGCCAGGCTCTCGAGAGGGGTGGAGGAATCAAACACAGGTCGGCCTCAAGAAAGGTGAACGCCCTACCGCTGTGCTATCGCTCCAGTCCCTACCTGGGCTACCAGGGCATAAATGGAAAAAACTCATCTCATAAAGACAAGGAGAACATTTCTATAAATCTGTCCTCTGAAGCTTCATGGCCTCAAATAACATAGCTGCTGTTATAAATGGTCCTAACAAGGTTGTTGAAAAATCATCTCAATTTATAGAAGATTTTGCGGTCAAGTCTTATGTCTTGGTGTCAGAATTCTTGTGACCTCCCAGTCTGATCAGTGTCAATGTTTACCCTACTGGGATACATAATTTCTCTTTCCCTCCCTCCTCACCTAGGCTATGTGGAAACAGTCTCACGAACTCAATCGTTGCTCAATGTAAACACCACATGTCAACAACAGAAGCCAATTCCCCCAGGAATCCCTGCGGTGAGTACTATGTAGTACTTTATCTCCTTTAAGTTCCTCAGGATTTCTTCAACCCAGGTTCGGACCACAAAACACATTCACATTCTTGCACTCTTATTCTTTCTGGTTCCCCTTATGTCAACCAACTGCACATCACTTGCCTCCATCTTGGCAAATACCTGTTGTCTCATATCTTCCCTTTCCTTGGGTTAACTTGAATAGTCTACTTAACACTGAACCTTCAGCTGAAACTTTCAGAACTCAAACATCTTTTCTTTTCACTATTATTTCTGGATCACAGAAGTTGTACTCATGAACTACTTTTTCAAAACAGAAAGCTGTACATGTGAAGAGACTGCTTGGAATTTTTTTATTTCAAGTATATTTTAGGGATATATTTTGGAAGGTGAGAAATGGACAATTAAGTAAACAATATCACCATTTCTCTTTACTAGATTCAGTCTTGTTCTAGTCACAAACCATCACAATGGGTTGTGATCTTTGGAAAGACAAGAAAACCTGAACTTTTTTTAGTTAGTGGAAGATATGTCATATTTTCACCCGTGACCACCTAATATAAGTGAAATTTGCTTCTCATTCTGAGATTTTAGAGGGAAAAAGAACAGTGGTAAATACCTTGAAGATTAAACTACCAATGTAGTAGAAGGTTTAATATTTGGAAGATCACATGTACTATGAACTTGTCTGAGTCTGACTTTGCATCTTTCCTTTCCTTCTTTCTGATATTAGTTTTTTGTTCACAATAATATTTCTAATTCAATTTTTAATTCATCATCACTACATACCCTTAGTGGTCATTCTTCAAAATTCATACACTCTTGAGACAAACATGTCTAGTTTGTTGCAATAAAAAGAAATAAATTAGTAGAATTTCTTACATTACTAGTAAGAGATAAAAATAAGCAATAGTTATATTACTATAATAAATAGTTTACAAATAAATGTATCATCATCATCACCATCATCATCATCCCATTGATTGTTGATTTGTTCAAGCAGTCTCAATAACGTCTCCATTCGTCCTAGCCCTGAGATTTTAGAAGCCTCTCTTTACTCATCCTTCCCAAAGGTGGGCATTGGAGGCTCTTTATGGCTCAAGGAGTGAGACCCATCAGTGTTACTGGTTTGGGCATATGGATATGCCATGGGGAGCTTACCAGGCTCTCCCATGTGGGCAGGAAATTCTTGGTAGCTTGCCAGGTTCTCTGAGAGGGAGAACTAGGCTATAAGGTGTCGGGCGGCTGCTTCCAGGAGCTTAGTTTTATAGTCTGGATGTTGACCATTGATGGGATTACATGGCACTGAGGCAGTTTCTGGGTGTGACCAAGTAGCTATTTGAAAATGGGAAATCTGGGCAGAAGAGGTCCAGTCCCGATCCGAGCAGGCTTGGAGGTCTCATCACCGGGTTCTACACACCTGGGTTCCTCTGCCGGTTCCTTCATGTGTGAGGCTTGTCCGAATGTGTGGAGAGGGGCCTTGAGCATGACTGTGGCTGGGTTCTGGAGGTCTTCGGCTGTGGGGGCTCTTCTCAGGGCGGGAAGGGAAACTCAACCCACCCCCTCCAAGGGGCCCCAGAGAAGACAGCCAGGCGCTGGGGCAAGAGACTCTGGGGGCTGGAGTGATAGCACTGTTGGTAGGGCATTTGCCTTGCACATGGCTGACCCAGGTTCGATTCCCAGCATCCCATATGGTCCCCTGAGCACCACCAGGGGTAATTCCTGAGTGCAGAGCCAGGAGTGACCCCTGTGCATCGCCAGGGGTGACCCAAAAAGCAAAATAAATAAATAACCAAATAAACAAACAAATAAATAAATAGGCATATATATACATATATATATATAAATGCCAATAAGATATTTTTTACTCATACTAGTCACATGACATTTTTGTAAATATTAGGCTGTTATAAACCTAGATCATTTCTTTTACTTTATTAAATCAAGGAAATTGTGATCCTAAAACCAACTCTGTCCTATTGTCTTGCTGAAAAATCTTAATTTCTGAGCTCCTACTCATACTAGCAGAGAATGTATCCATTTTTTATTATTATTATTATTAGAGATCTCATCTGCCTAATATGCTTCCTCTCCTTTCCTTCTGTAGAAATTTCTTCCCTATATATTAATTTAAAAAAATTATCTCTGTCTCAGACTATGTTGGTGTATTGGCTTCTCAGAGAAACCAACCTGTGAGAGACGACTTAGAAGGAAAGGGCCGTAGGTGGATGAAGCCATGGCAACTGGGCCAATTTGGTTTTTAATAAATGACTCATGTGGACTGAAGGCAAAAGTGATTATGAATGCTTCCAACAGATTCCCTGAGTTTAGAGGAGGATTTTGTGAAACATGATTTGATCGCGTTCCTCTAGAGCTGAAAAACATGGGCTTTAGGATCATACTTTGGGGTCTAACTTTCTTGGATCAATCCTTAATGCTTTTAGATTAAAGTCACGCCAATTTTATAGAAAGACTAGGTCTTACTGGCATCTCCTGATTTTTTTCCTTCCACTCTTTTTTGCTGCTTGTATCTCAAAAACCTGCTGTTTCAAAGCATGTACACCTAACCAGATTGTTTTTTAAGTACTAAATCTGCTGGGAGTACTCTTTCACCCTTAATTCACAAATCAATCTGAATACCTCTTTCATTGACAGACCCGTTTGTTAGTCTTAAAGTTAATCCACTATTGTAAAAATTGTATGAGTAATTTATATAAGGAAAGTTTTAGGAAGACATGAAGATGGTGGCTAACTGAGTCATTGTAAAGGGTAGAAGCGAAACTACCTGGAGAAAACAGCAGAGACAGTAAAATGAATTGCTTTTAGAGATGCAGCCCACTTGGATAATTTCTTACAGTTACGTAGACCCACTAATCTAGTTCTCTGTTGCTGTGTAGCAAACTGCCCAAATCTTAGGTCACTGTAATATGTTTGTCCCAGGGGAGTGTGACTTAATCTTAAAGAGAGCTTCCATCTCCCAAATTGCATGCCAAAGTCCCAGGCAGAAACCTTGGGGGATTTTTGTGTGGTCTGACCTCAAATGTCACAGTGCATCACTGCTCTGATATTCTATGGGTCGCACAGGCCCAGTCCTAATTCAGTGGAAGAGGAGCTCCAAGTGTCTGAATACCAGACATATTGTTAATTGGCCCTGTCATCCCTAGTAAAAGACAGAACTGAGGAACTCATCATGTGACTGGTAAGAGTAAAAACATCTTATAGCACCGAACATTTGTTGTTTTTGGTTTTGGTTGTGTGTGTGTGTGTGTGTGTGTGTGTGTGTGTGTGTGTGTGTGTGTGGCCTTCTTGACATGGGTCACCTGAGAAGAACATGTGCTTGACTCAAAAGCTGAAACCAACCCTGAAATATGGCTCTCAACTACATCCTCCCCTAGCTGCATTGTTTAAGTGTCATCGGAGTCAATATCATTGACAAGCAACGGATGGCTATGGGGCACTGAGAAATGGAAGTTCTCCAGGGTAATACCAGACGTGGTTAAAAAACCAAGCAAATGAAAGGAAGATATTCCATCTTCCAATGTCTTAAACCTGGACATGTAATCTCATAGAGAAGACTTTGTAGAGATCCCTGGATCAAGGTCTTCAAGGTTACGGGGGCTTTAAATTCAGTGACAGAAGTTCTTTTAAAATAAAATCAGGGGAAAATATGAAACTGGAAACCCAGTTGAGAAGATCTCATGGAAGTCAAAAAAGTGGAGCTATACTACCATGAAACAATCAACTATTTGGCATCACCAAAAACTGGCAGACTCACCCCTCAATCCTTCTAAGGAAGTGGGTTCTACATTAATTTCAGACTTACTCCTCTCATCTTATGTCATATCAAATCATCTCATATCATCCTAACTCATCTTACCTTATCTAATCTCATCCCAATTTATCTCATCTTGTCTTGGTTTATTCTATATTATTTCCAGAACATGGGGAAACAATTTTCTTTGTTGTAGGCCACCAAGTTCATGATACTTTATGTTAAGCAGATGAAACTAATATGAATGCCATTTGGTTTTCCTTCAAATAAAAGACTAAGTTTGAAATAGCTTCATCAAAAAAGATTAAAGAAGCACTTGAATAAGTAGGAATACTATCTGGACAATATTTTCCTTATCAGAGAAAACTCTGTCTAAATTAGGCCCAAAGAAGATAAATCACAGAGGTATAAAATTTCAATGAATGGAGAGGCTGCAATTATATTACATTGGGTAGGGCACTTGCCTTGCACACAGCTGACCCAGGTTCTATCCCTAGCACCATATATGGTTCCCTGAGCCCTGCCAGGAGTGAATATTAACAGCAAAGCCAGGACTAAGGCCAGAACACCCCTGGACGTAGCCCCCCAAAAAAACAAAAGAAAAAACATTTAATGAGTCAGTACTTGGAAAAAGAACATACTTAAAGAGGTAGTATTAAATGAAGACTTTTAAAGAATTCTTAAGACAGAGTAAAATGATAAACTTTTCATTGAAAGGAAAAAGGGAGAGGGTGCACTTTCACAACATGAGATTTATGCATTAACAAAAAGCAATGCCCATGGTGCAAGTTTTGAGTATAGATAAGCCTGGTCTGAGAAGTTTAAAGACGTTCTTTTACATATACCCTTTATAAAGTACTCACATAAAAGAGATATACAACACATACTTAAAACGTGCAAGCAGGGCCATGATCCAGAGACTCATTGTCCTTCTCTCTCAGAGGAGAGCATAAAATGACTTGCCGTAGCCATGCAGCTGGGCCCCGCAACAGGCTGTTTCACTCGGGGCACCCTGGAGGTGGAGGGGGGGGCAGCTGAGGCCCCTCCTTGCCCCAAGAGACCCAGCCCTGGGAGCTGAAAACCTCCAGAACTAAACCCCACCATGCTCACATACTCTCCACACTCTCTGGCCAAGCCACACCAACGAGTAAAACTATCCCTGGACATCTCGTACCTCACACCACTCATACTCTAAGTGTACCGCAGCACATTTGATGGGGTTCATAGTAGGAGGCAACCAGTCTTAGAGGGAAATATATTTTTACAGAAAAATAAGCACACAAGGCTCAATTCTTAACAGCATACTGGTAATCTCTTATAGAAGGGCTTAATGACCCCTGGGTGAAGCACAACAATCTTCACATATTCTCCTGTAAGGAAAATTTTTTGGAGCATTTTCAGTGGTTTAGTCATAACAAGCAATATAAAATAAATTATTTTGGTCCTGCTTTGGGGCAAGGGTTGGGGTTTAGGACCGAAACATCCAAAATATGGTGGTGTGAAAGTGTAATGGTGGTGGGATTGGTGTTCGAATATTAAATGAAATCAAATATTGTGAACTACTTTATAAATTGTTGTTAATTTTTTAATTAAAAAAATTAAACCTATGCAAGCATTAAGAAGACATCTTTGGATTAGTTGTATAATAATCATTTTTCCCCACTCAGTCACGTTCCATATGAGCAAGCTCTAGCAAATGAACAGATACGGGTGAAAGGAAAAGAGTTAACAAAGGTTTCTAAGGATACAAAAAGAAACTCAAATAATGACCAAGCCAGTTTGCCCAGTGCAAAAAAAAAAGTATCACTGAGAGTTATCATGAACATTGTCTACAGGCAGATGGAACATAAATTGAATTCCTTGAGTTATCTCTCTGTCCTTTTTTAAAGTCATGAGCTCAGAGACCCAAATAAGAGACGGGAGGGGCCAGGAGGGGCAGAATGATAAAATGCATAACTAGAGGTCTAAAGATATGGGGATTTTGTTGGCTTTTATTTATAAATGTGTGTGTGTGAGAGAGAGAGAGAAAGAGAGAGAGAGAGATGTTATATACCTGGTGATACTATTTCTTGAGGGGCAAAGTGAGATATTAAAAGATTTCTCCCACTGTAAAAAAGGCAATTAAAACTATTCCATTTGACACAGCACATGATCCCATTGAATTGCACCATAATTTATGAGGAAAAAAATAGTAGCAAGGAGAATGGAGGAGCCTTTGGCTAGAATTGTTTGATAGTTCAATAAGAATAAAGGGAACAATCACATCTGAGTCACTAATAAGCCTTCTTTAGGTTTAGCAAAAGAAAATTGTGAAAAGAACTAATTTTCCCAACCTCAGTTATTAAGCACAAGAATAAAGATTCACTCAAATCTATGCATTTGTAATTTACCTAAGAGAATTGGCTTGAACTTAAGAATTTTTAAAAGTGTTTTTATTTGAATTTCAGGACAACAGCTACAATTTGACTACATGTCACCCAGAAGAGTAAGAGTTCACTAATGAACAAAACACCCCCAAATCATCCTAGATACCAAAGCTAATGATGCAGTATTTCACAAGCAAACCAGCACAGAGATATCGAAATAGTATTGTTTGAAATGTCATTTCCCAGCCAGAGAGGGGAGGCAGGGGATATGAACACACACCTGAATTTTCCCAGCAGTACGTGGCTGAGAATAACCCTGGATGCCTGAGCAATGCCGCATTGCAAGCCTAAGCATTAAATTATCTGGCTCCACAGGGGATGGCTTCCAGACTCCACTGAGATGCTCAAAAAGAAGAAAGGGATAGAGATATAGTAGAGGGGTTAAGGCATTTGTTTTGCACATTCCTAGCATTGCGTATGGTCCCTTACTCCATCAGGAGGGACCGTTGAACATAGCCCTGAGTACTCTTAGGCCAGGCCCCCAAGGAAAAGGACAAATAACAACAAAAGGGTGTAGTTTTCTTTTTACAGAAATGTCCAATAGCATTTCTATAACTGGTGCATTTTTGTATGTAGAGAATGATAAAAAATTGTAAGCCTCTTTCATTTTCCTTTTTCTCTTGCTTGCTACTTCTCATTAGCTTGTACCCCCATGGATTCCCTGTCATTCCTTAAACAGAAGGGAAAAGAAATAAAGAGAACACCAAGCTCATCTCAGCCACACCACAACACGCATCCAGGCATATGTAGTATGTGAGTGAATTTCTTTTTCTGTGTGCTTGGGTAAGAGCCATCCCCCCAGAGTTTGTCTTTCCCCCTACATGGAAATGATGAGCGCTCTGGAAGCATGAAGATGATGGCTGTTTCCTCACAGGAATTTTTAGTGAACTTGAGCTAAATGCAGACAGCTACATGGACCCAAGTCGATTTCAGTGACATATTCTGTTCTGTTAAAAGCAAATGTAAGACGAGAAATGTAAATGAGTGTAATAGGTGAAGATAAACATTGAGCCAAATCTACTAGTTTAATGAAAAAAAAAAGAAGAGTTGAAAAAGAAAAACCTTAACAGGAATTTAATGTTGTTAATGTGTTTAAAAACTCACACTGTTTAATGAGCCCTTTCCTCAAGTCAGAACTGTCTTAAAATAGTGCCATTTGAAGTAAGCCACCAAGTGAACTATTCCCACATAGATACCCCCTTTAAAAAAAAAATTATGGATTATACAGGCAACTCCAATCTTCTCTGCTGAAAGTGAAGGGTTATTTGATTCACTTAGACAAAGTAAGGAGCATGTTTACACACTGTCCATAAACAACTAAAGCCACGGTATCTACTTCAAGTTATCTAGTTAATAACTGGTATGAATAATTGAGGCTCCTCAAAAAAAAATGCAAAACGCAAAACTCTTCTTTCCTTCTTTTTATTTTAGGATCTCATTTAAAAGAGTCCATAATGGACTTTGCCTTTCGAAAGAAACAAGGATAAGTATTCCTTGAGAAGTTATCACCACATTGTTCTATTTACAAAAACATAATTTCTCCTTGCATCAGCATCAGTTCTACGTGAAAAGTTCTTCTTTTAAATTTGACTCAAGCGATATGTGTGGCCCCTTCGTTGCTGAACGCCCATAATCCCAGAGGCCATCGAACTACTCTTGATACCAGCAGCTTCTTGCAGAAATGCCTCCAGACTGTGAACCAAGCATGGCCCCATGCCTCCCTAGGAGGGGAAAGGTTTTTCTCTCTCAGCTTATCCTTTCCGGCGTGGTGGCGTGGCAACTGCCATCTTATAAGGCTCACTAAACAGAGGTACAAGCCTGCAAAGATGCAATTTTTGGCAGAAATTTCCCTGGACTTAGCCACTAAAATACAGAAATCCATGACCTCATATCTCTTCATTCTCAGCAAGGGAAAACAAATTATCAAATGCTGCCTTTTTAGCAGGTTCAATTTTGGGGAGGAAATTCCAAATAATATTAGTGAGTTTTATGTTTGAAATATTGGATGTAGTCAAAGTAAAGAGAAAGTAAAGTAAAAATTACCAGCTACACAGTCAGGGGGTGGGGGTGGGGTGGGAGGTATACTGGGGTTCTTGGTGGTGGAACATGGGCACTGGTGAAGGGATGGGTGTTTGAGCATTGTATCACGGAGACTTAAGCCTGAAATCTTTGTAACTTTTCACATGGTGATTCATTAAAAGATTTATAAAATAAAAAATAAATAAATTTGACTCAAGCAAGAATGAAGGTATATTAATCCTCTTAGATATAGCAAGGAATTATGGGGCTAGAGCAATAGGACAAAGGGTATGGCCCTTGTCTTTCACACAGCCAAACTGAGTTCAATCCCCCAGCATTCCATATGGGTCCCCAAGCCCACTAGGAGTGATTCTTGAGCACAGAACAATGAGTAACCCCTGAGAATTGACAGGTGTGACCTCAAACCAAAACAAAACAATAAAAGAAATATTTTCCCATGCACTGATAGTCTATGAGAATGCTAGCTAACTCTCCCGGGCCATAATTGCAGAAACTCAGAGATCAACAATACAGACAGTGCTCTATTTGCTATATTGCTATCTCAAATTCCAGGCTTTTTAAATTTTCAAGCTGTGGCTGGGTAAAAGAGAACCGAACAATTACATTGTGGTTATCACTTTTGACACCTGAGTGAAATACATCACTTCCTGCTCTCTAACTAGAAAAATCTAGTGAAACAACCCCAACCAACTGCCAGGTTCTGGGAAATGTGCATGAGTAAAGGCAATGTGTGTTGCCACTTATCTCAGTCACAATGAAAGAAGGGATGTGGGAGATTAAGGAAATTAAATTGAGATTGAGAAACAAACAGCCATCTATCTGAGGCATCTTTCTGGGAAGGCAAATAACGGTTATCATGAATTCAGCAATGATACTTGCTAACATTTATTAAGTACTTAAAATGTATCATATGTAATTCTACTTTTCCTGTTTCAATTCATTTTATCCCTTTCAACAGCTATGTGACAAAAGTAACATTATCATTTAGATATTCCCAGTAAACAATGTGTAAGAGAGCAATAAAGCAACTTGACCAAAATTATGCGCCTAGCTAAAAGCACAGAATCACATGTCCAAGCCCATTCGATCACCCATGATAAGGAGAAAGAGCAATGAGCTCTCATTAAATTGAGTTCTATTAGATTTTATTTTCAATTCCTCTCTATCTCCATTAGATAGTAAGATACTGCAGAAGGGAGATGATTTGAGTATCAGTAGACCTAGGTGCCTGGTCCAGCTTCGCTGGATGTGATATAGTTGGTATTGAGCAGAATGCATAACTTTCCCAATCCCAGTCATGCAAATGAAAACTCAGATCATTGGGATAATCTTCTTATACATAGAAATAAAATAATAAATATTAATATCAATAAATAAATCTCATTTTCTTAAAAATAAGAGAACTTTTAGGTTTTGCTTAAGTCTTAAGTATAGAGAGCTAAGATATATAACATTTCACTGACACTGTCTTTAATTTTATTGATTAACTATTTAAAACATTTAGAAGCCTCCAGTTTGTTGCTTTTACAAGTCCAGTTTCAAACCTCTTGCTTCTTGATATGTTTAAATTTTAAACTCAAGAGGCTGGAAAGATAGCATAGGGATGAAGATCTTGTCTTGTATGCAGTAAGCCTGGGTTCGATTCCCAATACCTCATGTGGTCCTCTGAGGCTCTGAGGCCTGCTCGGACCGATCCTTGACCTCAGAGACAGAAGAACACCTTGAGCTTACTTACCAAATCACTGGGTGTGGCCCCAAAACAAAACAAAAATTTCTGACTTGGCAGCCTCTACAAGTCTCCATAAATATCTCTCTTTGACTTCTAAGTTTTTTTTCAAAATTCTTAGTTCATAATTGCTGTCCCAGGCTTCCAGTGGATGCCTTGTTATACTATCTCATAAAGAAGACCAAGAACTATAAGATAGGAGTGCCTAAAATTCTGACACAAGAACTTTACATAAATTTGTCCTTTACTTGTCCCTTTCTCCTTTGGCAGTAGTAAAAGCGTCCTCTCCTTACCCAAATTTTATCTTTACAATCGAATGACTCCATCTATCTTCTGCTTCTCATTCCTTTTAAAATTCTCTTGGACCTAAGCCCATCAATTATCCATTCTGTTGTTTTTCTACACCATTAACTCCTCATTCCTAAATGATTTCTTACCATTAGCATTTAGTTTGTGATCAAGTATCTCCCTCTGCCAAATCTTCACCGCCAGTTACAACTCTAATTTCATCTCCTCTCTCAAAATCAATGAACTCTTGAAATAATTGTCTCCATTCCTCACTCACCATTAAGTCCTCATTCTTCTACGAGATGGCTTCCCTACATCATCCACCATAACTGCTTTAGGGTAGGAAACACACAGATGGGCACCTGCAACAACCTGTGGACAGAAATAATCTCAGTTAGTTCTTTGTTAACTAATTTATGACATTCCTTCCTCAACTAACAGCTTCCTTTTCCTTTGACTTTTTCCATCCCTGATGATGCAGCTGAAAACATCAGGCACAAACTTGGATTCAGATGCAAAATTTTGGCTGTTAATTTCAAAATCAGACTTTCTCCTGCCAATCAACCTCGAGTTTCCCCTCACTAGCTACTACAAGTAGCTGTACCTAGCTACTGGAAAATTCCTCTTGCTGTCCCACAAAAACAGCACACTTAGCATATCTCAAACATCCTTAGAACCTTGACCATGGGAATTCTCTGTGATATGTGTGGACCATGGCAATAAAAGGCTAAGAATTCTGCATCTCTGGGTTCAAGTGTCTGTATAGACTGTAATGGTTATGAATTCCATTCTCCAAAATAAAGGGAAGTAGCTTTTATTTTACCCTTAGAAGTCATTTGGTATTTTTTTATTGGAGTAATGTTAGTTTATTATGTTATATAGGCTCAAGATATATAACCTTTTAAATCAACATCAGCATCTACTACCTACAACTATCACCAGAATTTTAGTTTCCATCCAACATTGCTTATTGATCCCTTTTAACCAATTTATCCAACACTTCATCCCTTTTTTTTCCCTGTAGGTAACTATTCATCAGTTCTCCTACTATAACATTTTTTTTTATTTAACCCATTTGAATGTTTTGTTTCTTAATGCAACACAATCATAATGGTATTTGTCTCGCTGTATGACTAGTTTCACTAAATAAAATACCTTACAGATCTAATCAAGTTGTTGTAAATGGCAGTTCTGCATCTTTTTATAAAAATGAATATTATTCTGCTCTGCATATGTATACATATATATGTAGATAATGTGGTTTTTTTCTTCCTAATATTTTCAAGGAATCTCCATACTGTTTTGAGTAAAGACTACACAAACTTACATTCACCCAATGCTTGTTTTTTATCTTTTTGGTTATGCTCATTCCCGTGAGAATGAAGTGTTATCTCAGTGTTTTAACTTGCAGTTCTCAAATACTAAAAGGTGATGAACTATTTTTTATGTGTCTGTTGGTTTTATCTATGTGTTCTTTGCAGATGTGCCTGTTTAAACCCTCTGACAAATTAATTGGATTGTTTTGGTACTATTTTTGAGTTTTTAGTTCTTTGTATGTCTTGGACATTAATGCTTCATCTGATATATTATGTGCAAATGTTTTCTCTCATTCAGTCTATAGCTTTTTCATTTTAATGAATTTCTTTTACTACAAAATGCCTTTTAATTTGATATGGTGAATTATCCTTTTGACTATTTGTTTGATTTTGTTGTTGTTGCTGCTATTGTAGACGTATCCACACACAAAATAGAAAATGCACTGTGGCTGATGTCAAATAGCTAGTTACCATTGTTTTCACCTATGTATTTTATGGTTTTAGGTCTTCAAATCTTTACTCTATTCTTAATTTTGTCATAACTATATGATAGAGGTCTTTTTTCCATGTTGTTGTCAGACTTTCCAATACCATTTATTGCAGACCTTTGTTATGTTCCAGATTTTTCTATCTCTATTGTCATAACTTTGTTGCCCATGTATAGGTTGGCTTATTTCTGTCCTCTCAGTTCCATTCCAGTGATCTACATGTCTGTTTATATTCTAGTGTCATGCTATATTGATTATTCCCAGTAATTTGTAGTCAGGGTATGTATCTCTAGTCTTCCCTCTTCCAGCTTGTTTTGGCTATTAATGACTTTTTGCATTTTCAAATATTTTAGATTATTTGTCCTAGTTCTGTGATGAATTAGACTTTTCATAAGAATTTCATTAAATCTACATACTTATTTAAGTAAAATGTTGACTAAAAAATAATTATTCTTTTAATGTGTGAACATAATTTCCTTTCTTGGTATCCAGCTTCCTTCCATAGTATCATGATTTTCAGTGTACAGGTCTTTTATGTCTTTGGTTAAATTCATTCCCAGCTATTTTATTCTATTCACTGCTATTGTAAATGGCATTGTAGGCTTCATTTATCTTTCTGATGAGAGTAGATAATATCCTGAGTAGACATCTCACTTTAGAATCAGTTGTGTGTATATGTATTTTCTCCTTTAGACACAAATTTGTGGTAAGAGACAGCCAACATCATATTTAACAATTATATGGAAGATTCAATTAGGCACATACGGGGAAACAAGTGACACTAAACAAATTTAGAGAAAGGGCAATAACAAGAAAAGAATATTGGAGATTTCTTTGTTATTCAATTCCATTACTATTCCAACCTCCAAAGATCAGTCTGTTCCTTTGGGAAATATACTTTCATCAAAACCAGAAATAATTTATCACCTAAGTTGCTATAAAATTTCCTTATACAAGATTTATATATAAGATCTCACTTCAATATAAATTATATATCTACTTCTAAATTTTACCATAAGAAAAATATATGTTAAATATAGTTATAAAGAGAAGATTGCTGAGTTTTAGAAGTGTATATGCATATATGTAATAGTAAATAATCAACTTATAAATATTATTCAATAGAAAATAATTAAACTTCTTATTAAAAATATTTTAATTGCGGAAATATTATAAGTAGAGCAAGTACAGTTCTTGCCTGAATGTTGAACTATTATCTTAAAAATTAAAAGAACTATTGATCTATTTCAAATATCCATATTTTATTTTACTACATGGTATGTAAAGACTTATCTCCCTACCTCCCTTTAGACTTCTACCTCTGCCAACATTGATTTAATCTCCCCTTGGCTAACAGCATTAATATATTGACATTTTAAATCTAGGAGAAAAAGAACTACTGAGTTGATTTACAAAGAGGCCACATCAGCAAGAAAAATGAACATCCTGATCTTCTTTCTCTTCCTCTTCCTCTTTACATTTTTCTCCAGATACAGATCATCCTAGTTACTGAAAATTTCCTGGGTCTGGGACTTTCTCTGATGCCACCCCAGGCTACATAAAACAAATTTTGAAGAAAACAAAGTGTTTTCTACCAATAATCCTTCAGCTCTTCTTTAAGCTATCCCGTAAGGAGTAGTTAATGTTTGGACAAGGGAGGTAGCTATGGAGTACATGTTCTTGGCTGATTAGATCATCCCAAACAAATGGTCACTAAATCTATCCATTATCTTTGAAGTTCTTGACCATCTAACAGAACTTTTACTTGGGTGAAATAAAGTGACTTTCTTTAGTCATCACCATGGAAGTAATGGTAACTAAATAATCCCCTGCAAGAGAATCTTCTGACTTCTACTGAAGACTTAATGTGCAACAGGTATACTGGACAAGGTACTGTACTTACAGAATCTTATCTAGTACTTAACGACAGCATAAATAGGTACTGCAACATATTAACTCTTTTTACAGTGAAGGAAGTTGAGCCTAATCAAAATCTAATTATAGCTCTTGGATTCAAATCTCAACAAACGTGACTCCGAAATATTAGATCTTTCCATTACATTTTAACAACAGGCAATGGTGTGTGCTTAATATTGTGTTTCTAAAAATAAAAGCTCAAATGATATCTAGAGAGAGATTTTCCTGTCTTTGTTTTGTTTGGGGTTGGGTGTTGTTGATTGTTGTTGAGGATGTGACTTACACAATAATTACACAACAAGGTGGTTTCGGGTTAAAGGAGAGTTTTTCCCAAACTCAACAGACCAGATATCAGAATGCAAGGGAATGGAATCAAATTTCTTCTCTGAATGGTCATCATCATCATCATCATCCCGTTGATTGTCGAATTTCTCGATCGGTCTCAGTAACGTCTCTATTTCTCCTAGCCCTGAGATTTTAGAAGCCTCTCTTAATTCGTCCTTCTCAACAGTGCTTCATGGAGGCTCTTTCAGGGTCAGGGGAATGAGACCCAGCATTGTTACTAGTTTTGGCATATGAATACACCATGAGGAGTTTGCGAGGTTCTCCCATGTGGACAGGAAGCTCTCAGTAGCTAGCCAGGTTCTCCCAGAGGGAGATGCTACCGGAGACACTGCTCAGTAGTAGAGCATTGCTTTGCATGTGTGAGAGCATGTGTTTGATTGCTGGTATAACAAAGAAAAAAATATGTTCTCCCAAAGAAGATTTCAAAAAATGATGGCATTCTTGATGAATGGAGAAATTATACATCAGATAGGGTGTTGCCTTGCACTCAACCAACCCAGTTTCAGTCCCCAGCATCCCAGGAGTAATTCCTGAGGGCAGAGCCAGGAGTTATCCCTGAGTACCACCAGGTGGGCAACCCAAACACACACACACACACACACACACACACACACACACACACACACACACATACATGATAGTATGGCTGCTTCTTCTCTCTAGTATCCATAGACTTCATCTCTGCTTTTGGTGTTAGAGCCCCATAGATCCTATGAGGAGGGATCCGCCTTCCGCCACCAGGATTTCTATATTCTTCAACTGTTCCAAAAAAGCATCTGAAGTGGAATTCTCCAGTCAAGCAGACATTCATCAGGGAAACATATTAATCCAGCACTGAAAAAAATCTCAGCAAAAACACCCAAGATTATGGAAAAGAATCCACAAAAAGAGGAAGTATTACCAAGAGATTTCTATCAATGCTTATCTCATTTTTCATTACTGGAAGAGGAGAAGGAGACTCATGAATGCATGCTTGGAAAATTTAAGATACAATAAAATGCACCTTCTAAGGAGAGACTGACCTAGAACAAAATATGTGCAAAGGACTAACAAGTCACATTGCTGAGACGTCACTGTGGCTAGCTGCTGTGCCAAGTGCCTTACAAAAGTTATCACATTCCAGTCTCACACATTTCTAAAAATCAGATGCAAATATATCATTTAACAGAAGATGAAATTGACATTCAAAGAAGTCTAGTCATTGGTCAATTGTAGGTTAACATTGGTTTGTCCTTTCTGCCTTGTCCAGGGAACTTAGGTTTATTGGGTTACTCCCATCACAGTGCTCCCATTCCTCTGTGTTTATTTGTAACTTCTTTCTTTATGCTCTGTTGACTTGTAAATATTATTTTCTCTTCTCCTTAAGTCCTTTGCCTAACTAATTCAGAACAATGTCCTTTATACAAGAAGACAGTTAATGTTACACTTTTGTTGCTTGGGAGATAATTGACTGAATGGCATTCATTCCTGGGCATCTGTTTTCTTAACTTAAGCCTCAGAGACTAGCAAGGGAGACAGAGGGAGAAGAATCTAGAAGAAGAATGCAGGAGCAGGCACGAGGAGAGAGAGAGCCCAGACTTAGAGATGGAGCACGGAGAGGTGAGCAGGAGAGACAGGAGGAGACGGGAATGAGGGGCAGTGTGAGACTAGAATGGGGAGCTCAGAGAGACTGGAACAGGCACGTGGGGAGAATGGAATAAACGGCAACTGACCAACCAGCCGACTTGGTCCTCATTCCCTCCTCAGTCCGCCCATGGCACAAACTGCCCCAAGTAGGGGGAACGACCCGAGACCACCAAACCCAGGCTGTGAAAGGGAGAGCGACGGGGCCTTCCCTAGCCGCCCTGGAGACTACACAGTCAATAATACAAACATGTGAGTTACAGAACTGAGATGCACCTTTCTGTTTTAAGGAGGGTTTAATTTTTATTATTTTTTTTCAATTTGAGGTCATATATATTGACAGTCTGGTGCTGGGAATTGAACGCAGGCCTCCTTCATGCAAAATATGCATTCCAGTTCTTTTAGCTAAGTCCTCAGATTCAAACTTCTCTAATGGTAAATGACCTCAACTTGGGTCAATCATTCGCCACTCAGCTATCATCACTTTCAGTAAGATATTACTGTTTGTGGGAAGACGTCATATTTTAATATAAATTATATAAAATATACTATGTATGTGTCATTATATAGCATTGTATACACTAGTGGTATAAATGATCATATCAAGTAAATGATATAAATAAAATTATTACTTACATACAATTTACTACTCCTGCCTCCAGAAAATCATTTTTCTTGGTCATCAAGTACTGAGAAAAATATATACAACAAACTGAGACTTTGTCTTTTATGCATTCTCTGAGAATGCATAAAAAAGTGAAGGAAAACAGAAAAGGGACTTTCTGCTTCTGTGTAGTTTTCATTTAATGTAGCTTTCTTGCACTATCCGATGCCGATGCCTTCGCTCTAATGATAGGTGAGAAATAGGGCATTATGCGGAGTGCCCAGGAATGAAAATGTTACCAATGAAAATGGAGAGAAATGGAGAGAGAGAGAGAAAGAGAGAGAGAGCGAAAGAGAGAAAGGTTGGAATCAAACCTTGCCCAATCTGAAATGGAAATGCATAATCAGAACAGAAACTCTCGATATTTTGAAGAACTGGGGCAGCATGATTTACAGAGGCACCCCCAAAAAAGAAAAATGTGGGGTTTGAACTGAAGCTTGTATGATTTTAAGGGAGGGAGGTGGGAGAGAGAGAGAGAAAGGTGAGAGAAAGAGAGAGAGAGAGAGAGAGAGAGAGAGAGAGAGGGAGGGAGGGAGGGAGGGAGGGAGGGAGGGAGGGAGGGAGGAGAGAGAAAGAGAGAGAGAAAGAGAGAAGATTCCTTATAGGTGACACATACGTGAACTTGAAGAGAAGAGAATAATCACTGATGTTAAGAGGAAGTGTTCCTTACAAGATTAGGAGACAAGTGTGCCCTCATGGAGGAAGACAGATCGCCACTACCCTGATAGATTCCAGAGGGTGTTCAGGACAGAGAATTAGATGTCGTGTGGTGGCATCTGAAGTCTACAAGAGTTTTTTGGCACATGGCCTTTTAAAGATCTTTAATTCTGATTTTACCACTGCCTTGTGAGGGAAGGTACTAAGATTAAGATTTTAGGTGTAAATGTGGCTCAGTGTGGCTGGCGGGGTAGCAGGTCACGGAGAGAGCCACTATCTAATCCCCAGAATTGGTGACTATGTTGTTTCACATGGGAATGTACTATGTTATTTCACATGACAATATATGTTTGCTTCACAGATGTCATCAAGAACGTGACCTTAAAACAGAGAGAGCTCATCCCGGGTTGTCCAGGTGGACCCAATCACTCTAACCATCTACAGCTTTTAAAACAACTTTTTCTGGTTAGAAACAGAAAAATTTCAGAAGATTTTGGAATCTTGGTACTGCCCTCTGAGTAGCAGCAAGGAAACAGTTCTAGTCCTGCTACAGGGAGCAGAGTTCTGTGGGATTCTGAAGGGGCGGAGACCCGCCAGTAACAATTCATTCAGGGGACAAAGCGATAGTACATTGGGGAGAGCCTTTGCCTCACAGGTGGCCAACCTGGGTTCCATTTCCACATCCCACGTGGTCCCCTGAGCCCACTAGGAGTTATTTCTGAGTGCAGAGCCAGGAGAAACCCCCCTGAGACTGTAGTAGGGAGGCACCAAAAACAAACAACCAAAAAAAAAAAAGAGAAAAAATTTAAAAAGAGGAAAAAGAGAAAAAAAATTTTTTTTGAAAAAAGGAATCCATTCAGTCAGCAAGTTGGCTTTAGCCTTTTAGACTTAGAACAGATGAACCAGCTGAGCTTGAGAAACCGATTGGTTTCTCTCCCCAGCTGTGAGGTAAGGAAACAATGTGTTTCCGGTCACTAAATTTGTGAAAATTGTTACAGCTGCAGTAGGAACCCAGTACATTTTGGTTACACAGCTTGCCCACCCAGGATTAAACTGTCACTTGTACTCAGGCACACCAAACTCCCAAACCCCTTGCCTTTCACTGTTACACTTTCATTTTTCAATAACCATTATATTTCCAAGGCGTACAAGGTCACAAAAGCTGCATTTGAGACACGGAAGTACCCAGGCCACTACATATACTGATGCTTGGAAAAAGCAGATGGAAAAGTCTCGGACGGATATAATTTACCACTCAGGGTAGAATTGTCTCCTGCCTTTTGTCTCTTCCCTCAGTAAGGAGAGAACCATACAAAAAAAGTGACCATTTTCTGGTCCTCAATTTTGTGTTGGAATTTTAAAAATATTACCAGCTTACTTGAGCTTCAGGGTGAATTGGTGATACTTGCACATTTTTACTTCAAAATCAGACAGATCTAGAAAAATTGAGAGACAATTCTTGGATAAAAGTGAAATTTTATTGTGTGGAGTTACAGGAATAGCAATGGCTAAATCAAAACTCCTGCATGACATTATGACTTATTTAAAACTTCAAATCCATGAGTACTTTATAGTTGGAAAATTATTACAGAGACATTTAATGTTCATCACCAGCTTAGGAGATACCTATTATTATCCCAAGTTTGCAAATGAGAAAACAACGACTCAAAATAGTTAACTGATTTGTGGAATGTTACAGCATAACATAGAATTTAAATCCAAGTTTCCAACCTTGAAACCACATTCTATTTCTGTGGCAACCAAGCTATAGAATGAAGAGGGCTGAAGTGTGATTATTCAATGACTTTATGAGGTTATTTAGGAAACCAAATAAATATCAGGAGGCTATATGCCAGTCACCGAATATGCATCATGAACTTGGCTATAATTGGTATCATCCATTGAATACCAGTGGGATGGTACCCTATGTGCACATCCTTCTCTTTTCAACATTCTTTATAATCTCAGGGTTACAAGACAACTTTAGTCTTAGCGGTCAATTCTCATTTTAAAACATATGTGCATCTCAATAGTGAAAAGTATTCTACACGGTGAATAAGAATAGTGGGGAAAGAAGCAGGAGCAGGAAATGGAGATGGCGTTCATTCTTAAAGTCCCCCTTCTTCCACTTTATACCCCCTGAGGGACAGTGACTCTGAAGTGGACAGCAGGCAAATATGTCTAAACCAGCAGCGCTGGGACTAACTGTTCCCCTACCTCTGTTTATCCTTTCCTGGCATTCCTCGCTAGAGGTAAAAGTGGTGTAGGAAGAGGGAAAAAGTGCTACCCTGGCTCTTCTGAAATGTGCTGAATTGCAGCAGATAAAAGTAACTAAACCGCTGGAGTCAACTCTCCAGAGGCAAAAAAAAAAAAAACCCAAAACTCCCAGCCCCGGAAAATGAAGAGCATTACCAAACCAAGAAAGAGAAACCCTCCTGGTCAAATAAACATTGACACTTGATACATATGTCCAGGGGACTTCTCCTAGACAAAAATGGAATAATTTCCTACTCAAGGTTGCTATCTCAGCAACTTACATACAAGAAGGGAGCTTCCTGGATGGAAATTACTAGGAAGAAAAATTGGTTGGCTGCATCATTAACAGGGCAGACTACATACAGAGAAAGGTCACAGTCCAGAGATGGAAAGGATAAGTCAGAAGAAGTTACTCTGATGAGCTGGTCAGCGTATCCTCAGCCATACCACTTTTCTTATCTGCTTTCCTGCATCTTGAACTATCTTCCAGCTTTTAATTTCACGTATCTTTTATGTTCTTAAAAATTGTACAAGGATCACCAAAGATGTTGGGATTTATGAACTGTGTCAGTTTACATTTAAAAATAAAAATAGAATTTAATTTTTTAAAACAATGCTTATCTCATGACATGCTAAATTAAAAAGTATATTCATGAAAAAAGCTGCACTTCCTTAAACAAACAAAAGGATGAGTGATGTAGTTTGTGTTTTTTTATAATTACTCTTTATACCTACATAAAGGGCTGGAGTGATAGGACAGTGGGTAGAGTGTTTGCCTTGCTTGTGCCTGACCGGGGTTTGATTCCTGCACCCCTCTCAGAGAGCCCAGTAAGGTACCAAGAGTATCTCGCCCTTGCGGCAGAGCCTGGCAAGCTCCCCATGGCGTATTCTATATGCCAAAATCAGTAACAACAAGTCTCACAATGGAGACGTTACTGGTGCCCGCTCAAGCAACTCAATGAGCAAGGAGATGATGGTGATACAGTGATACTAGCATAAAAGTAGAAAACTTGAGGATTCTAATACCTGCTTCTGTCTTCATCTGTTGTAATATCATATTTCACGCATTCCCTGAAAAGCTAAACTGTACTCTAGTATACAATGAGAGAAATAAATTTTAAAAATATCTCAATATATTAGTTATGATCTTGAGGAAACTTGAAAGAGTTGTTGGAATCCCTAAGCACTCCTGATGCAGGAAAATTTTATCCTACACTTTCCCTTTTCCTGACCCTTAAATCAGAAGTCTATTAACTCATGAGTTCCTCCTGGGCTTGTGAGATAAATCATTTGTGCAATGTCTGAATTCTAGATGTTGAAGTTTGAAAAGGTCTGACTATGTAGTCTAGTATGGTTGTAGATTTTTATTTTAGTTGTTATAAACATGCATTTTATTAACTTTTGATTAAGGTAGTAAGAATAATCTCTCCGATAATGTCCTTAAATTAATCACACCCACCAAAATCTCTATCTTTCAAAGTAACCTATTTATTGGTTCCAGGGAGTAGGACATGGAGGTCATTATTTTGTCTACCATAGGAAGATTGTATGCAAGATCAACAAAGAAAAACTAGCAAAGGCAAGGAAGACATGGGACCTATTCAGAACTGCTCTTTTCCTCCTTAAAAATTATTTTCCCCAAAAAAATTATTTGCCCTTTTGTTAATGTGGAAGAAAAGATATTATACATTTTATTCAGTTAAATTACTTTGTTGTTTCCGATGGCCATTCAGTGCCTCTATTGCAAACCACAACACCCAAAATGAGAGAGAGAACAAAAGGGAATGCCCTGCCACAGAGGTGGGGTGGGGTGGGGGGATGGGGTGGGAGGGTGGGAGGGATACTGGGTACACTAGTGGAGGGGACTGGGCACTGGTGGAGGGATGTAAACAAAATGGAAACATGAAAGTTCATAAGTTTGTAACTGTACCTCACGGTGATTCACTAAAAAAAATTTTTGAAAAAAAATAAATTATTTTGTTGTTTCTGGTTTTAAAGAAAATGTTGACATAGTAGGAGTCTAATACCCAAAGACAGCAAGACTGGCCCATGGTTGGAAGTGGGGGGGAGGGAGCGGGCGGCAGGGCAGTTAGGATATAGAAGGGACCATTATGACAACGATAGTTGGAAACGGTCACTCTGGACAAGAACTGATGCTGACAGTAGGTAAAGGGACAAACATGATAATCTCTCAGTACGTGTATTGCAAATCATAATGCCCAAAAGGAAAGGGAGGCAGAGAGAGAGAGAGAGAGAGAGAGAGAGAGAGAGAGAGAGAGAGAGATAGAACTGCCAGCCATAGAGGCAGGCTGGAGGTGGAAGGTGGGGGGGTGATGGGGACACTGGTGACATCACTAGAGGTGGGAAATGTACAATGTTGAAGGGACAGTGATGGCACATTGTATAATTGAAACCCAATCATAAACACCTTTATAACTCTGTATTTCATAGTGGTGCAATAAAAATTTAAAAAAAAAAGAAAAAACTTGTAGCATTCAATAATTGTGTGAAAAATAATTTGCTAAAAAGAAGAGGAAGCTACAAAAATACAGTTCACTAAATCACTGTCACTGTTAACCTGTTGTTTATCAATTTGCTTGAGTAGGCACCAGCAACGTCTTCATTTGTCCCTGTCACATTCTTATGTAGCCCAGTGGCGTCTGCTGACTCCAGGAACATGAAGAGCACATTGTTGTTACTGTTTTTGGCATATCAAATATGTCACAGGTAGCTTGCCAGGCTCTGCCATGCAAAATATATATATATATATATAGTTGTGTATTAAATTATAATTTATCATAATATGAATCCATTTATTTTTATTTATGCTAGAGTTTATCAGTAAATAGATGTTTAGGCAAATCTAAGATAAAAATGCATGCATATATATTTTGGCATATAATTACAGATTTTAAGTTCTTTAGATTCTTTTTTAACATTTGAATGTTGCTTTTTATCATTATGTTATAAAAGCCAAATCCTATTACATCATTTGGGATTCATTTCAAAAGAATTGATAATATTCTACAATGCTTTTCTGTTTCCAGTTTCAATAGGAAGAAAGGAAGGAAGGAGGAAGGAAGGAAGGAAGGAAGGAAGGAAGGAAGGAAGGAAGGAAGGAAGGAAGGAAGGAAGGAAGGAAGGAAGGAAGGGAGGGAGGGACGGGGAGGGAGGGAGGGAGGGAGGGAGGAAGGAAGAAAGGAAGGAAGGAAGGAAGGAAGGAAGGAAGGAAGGAAGGAAGGAAGGAAGGAAGGGAGGGAGGGAGGGAGGGAGGGAGGAAGGGAGGGAGGAAGGGAGGAAGGGAGAAAGGAAGGGAGGGAGGGAGGAAGGGAGGGAGGAAGGGAGGGAGGAAGGGAGGAAGGGAGAAAGGAAGGGAGGGAGGGAGGAAGGGAGGGAGGAAGGGAGGGAGGAAGGGAGGAAGGGAGAAAGGAAGGGAGGGAGGGAGGGAGGAAGGGAGGGAGGAAGGGAGGAAGGGAGAAAGGAAGGGAGGGATGGAGGAAGGGAGGGAGGAAGGGAGGAAGGGAGAAAGGAAGGGAGGGAGGGAGGAAGGAATGAAGGAAGGGAGGAAGGGAGGGAGGGAGGGAGGAAGGAAGGAAGGAAAGGAGAAAGGGAGGGAGGGAGGGAGGGAGGAAGGAAGGAAGGAAGGAAGGAAGGAAGGAAAAGAGGGAGGAAGGGAGGGAGAGAGGGAGGGAGGAAAGAAATAGAGAAATAAAATATAGTATTTTTACAGATTGGCAATTTTTTAAATAAAAAAATTTGATAATCTATATAATGGAGTGTTTTAATAGTAATATACATATATTAAATATGTAAATAAAAATAATTTATGTGAGTCTCCCAGTGGTCCTAGAGAGGACAAGTGCCCGTGTGGCCAAATAATCTGGTTTGACAGATGATTCAGTACTGGGACCCAGGGTGCTGAGGACTGCAAATACAAGTACTAGGGTTACCCTGTCAGTATTGGGGGAAATAAAAAATATTCATTATAGGACACTTCTATTTGAATAAATTCCATGTATCTATCTTACAAAAAGTTCACAGCACATACGAACAAAATGTGTGCATAAAGATGATATGGTATTGTGTATTTCTGTGAAGTAAATTATGCTGGTAAATGATAATTGAAAACAATAAGCGAGGCTAGAGAAATAGTGAAGTGCAGAGAGCATTTTCCGTGCACCTGTTTGACCTGGGTTGAATCATCAATGGTTCTCTGGGCACCACTAAGAGTGACAGCTGGGCACAGAATCAGGAGTAAACCCTGAGCACAGTCAGATGTGACCCCAAAACAAAACAAAAAGCAATAAACAAAAACAATAATTGGAAAGAAAAATTTGCCACGGTTAGCATGGTGATATATTTCTTTTTAATTTGCGTTGTACGTGAGTGTATTTGAATGTTACCTATGTTACAGAAATATATGTGTAACATAATATATAATGCATGACATACATATTCTCTTCAGTAATTGAGATTATTTAGTTTTATATCTGACATTTTAAGATACTTAACATTAAATTATGAAGTTTTCCATTTTTAATGTCATCATTATGATTATTTTATCAGACTAGATTCCCAGAAATAGAATTACTGTGTCAAAGGGTAGAAATACTTTAAATGCTTCTAATATATACTGTCAAATTGCTTTCCAGAAAGGTTGAGACATTTTAAAATAACACCAACACTTTATGAAAATGTCTATATCATTGTATTAAAAGCATAATCATTATTATTCACTTGAAGGTTACAGTTGAATGTCAATACTATTATTGTGTGCATATCTTATAACTAGCAAATCTGAGCATTTTCCTAGATAGGCAATTCTTAGTATTTGGGGTAGTTATATTCTATGAAGCTTCCGTGAATTAGTAAATACTGAGCCACTACTCCTATAACAATTACTCCTAGCCAATACTTGAGCCACTGCCCTTCACGGTCACAGCTACTAAACTCAGGTTCCGGGAAACCACTAGTCACATCTGTTCAACTGACAGATACACAACGTTGTCTTACAAATGCATGTGTTTAAAGCCACATTACAACGTGTAGTACTGATCCATTTATATTGAATTTACGACCAAAGCCCTGTAATTTAGACTACAACAAAGCTCATCTAACATGCTTATTTTCTCTGTGAGCACAGAGCAGAAATCTTCTATTTAGGAACACTAGACACAAAGATCATCTCAGACAGAAAATTACTGGTAAAAAAGCACAATATTTTTTCTAAAATATGACATTAAATCAACTTCAAGAACAGCATTTATTGGCCAGATGAGTGCTGAATCATGGTAAAGGCAGGGCATCACCTTTGAACCTCACCTGAATGTCCACACACTCAAATTTCTCACCACTGTACCAAAAAAAGCACCAGAAGAATTGCCGTTGGAAATATAAATATATTTAGTGAATAAGCAAATTGGCATTGGAAATCCATCAATAGGACACAAGAGTAATGCAGCTGCATTTGTTAAAAACATAGTGGTTGACTGTCTCTGTTAACTGCACTTTTCAAGAGTTCTGAGGGGTGCATGAGCCCTGTCTTGCCCACACCAAGACTCTTCTGGAGAAGAGACATGTGCCAATCCTTGCTTCCTTTGAGTCTGAGAGACAGGGCATGATTCCAAGCACCACCAGGAGTGATTCCTGAGTTCATGAGCGAGTAACCCCTGAGCATCCCCCAGTGTGACCCAAAAAAGCAAAAAATAAAATTAAATTCATTTATGACATCACAGACTAAAAAAAATACTAATTATCCAGTTGATACAGTTGAGTCACTATTTTCCAGGAATTCTGATTCTGTATTTGAAATGGAGTCACTCTAAAGTTTATGCCATCAGCCAAATTCTTTAATGTTGGGAATATCTATTACCTGACTCTCTTCTCTAATTGCTCCTTCACAAAGGTTATAGTATCTGAGAATTAGAGCACAGAGTTCAGGATTCCTAAAACACCATCCTTTTTTGGTTCTCATTACTGAGAGACACAAGAGTACCAAGTATCCCTATCTTTGGATATTCCCCTGACACTTCTATCCTTCTGAGATCATCTTCTCCAAATCACTCCAATCTAACTTGTACCAATTCAACCTAACTTCTAAGACTCTGTATTCATTGACTTAATAGGGTCTCATTTGTTTAGTTGAATTTTGTATTTTACTAAAATAGACTTTCTCAAAAGGATATAGACTCATAAACTGAGTTCACAGATAATGGAATGAAATAGTTTGACACGTACTTTCTTAAGTCAGAAAGTCGAAATTTCTAAGTCAAAACTTTCTTTCAGAACTGAACATTCAGGAACGAATCTGCTAGAACATGAATTAATAACCAAAATGAATAGAAGATACCTTTTCAAGTATTATTTATTAATTTTTTATTTTTTATTTTTTTGCTTTTTGGGTCACACCTGGTGATGCACAGGGGTTACTCCTGGCTTTGCACTCAGGAATTACCCCGGCGGTGCTCAGAGGACCATATGGGATGCTGGAAATTGAACCCGGGTTGGCAGCGTGCAAGGCAAACGCCCTGCCCGCTGTGCTATTGCTCCAGCCCTCAAGTGTTATTTAAAATCAAGAATGCATGACACATACCCAGTGATATGGCCACCTCCAATAGTTTTCCATGGTTAATCTTTATTTTCTCTTTCCTCCATGAAATGTTTTATTCCTAATATTCAGCACGCAATTTTTCTCCTATTGGAGAAATTTTAGCACAATAAAATATTATCTTATATCTTCATTTTTAATATTACTTTCACTATAATTTTTATAACTTTTTAATGCAAGATGTTTGTCTATTTCCCTGGATACTAAAATGGGACTATTCACTTACTCAGTGAAGAATTTATGTCTTTAGGTAGCATTTCTGGTGCTGTACATAGTGGAGATATATTCACATGGTCATTTGTAGTTTTCTAATAACTCATTCCTGATATTTTGCTTAACAACACTATTATGAAACAAGCAGAAAAGTACATAAAGCAGTAAATATAATTTTAGTCATAATTATATTCTTTCATACTATCTTTCCATACCAAATATAACGCCCTTTTAATTAAACTATATTTATAGGCACTCAGGTACCTCTGAGCTTAAGGTTATAACAATGACGCTATCAAGATTTATATAGAGTACACACATTCTGATGTACATAAACACACATCTCATAACAGCAAGCTGTAGAATAAGCTTATCTTTTTGAAATTACAAAATATGACTTTCTGTCTTCTGAAGACAAGCATGCCATTGTACAAATGTCATGCTGGACTTAGAAAAAACAAAGAGATGAGAATGGTAGGATATATTACTTTGTTATATTTACTGATTATAAAACTTAGTGTGGTCTTAAAGCATTTTTATTGATTTTTCCAACTTCCATTATTAAATCTCCCAATGATAGCTGGATGTCTTGTAAGTGAACTATATCTCTTTGTGCTGAATTCTTTTCTAGAGAAGTTTATAGAATTTATGTATTATCTATAGTCTCATGAGATTCAAAGCATACTCAGATTCAAGACACAAAATCATTGTTTCTCTAATATTTTTAAAGTATACCTATCTAATTAAGCTTTAGACAGGCACAGGTAAAAGGATCTGTCTAAAATCAAGATTCCCTTCTCTATAGTTGTTCGAGCATTCTTTAAATTTAATGACATAGAAATTTTAGGGCACTGTAAACTATATCAAAGAATTTTTTTCAGTCCTATTATTTACTACCAAAAGTGCTCAAAATAATACTTAACTTTTGCTCATTGTCAATAGCTGGGAAAAAAAATAGCCTAGATTTCCAAATTGGCCCAAGAGAGGGGAAAGTTGCAAGAATTTACTTTGTGAAAGAAAACATGGTCTGCTGCTCCAGGAAAATTGAGTGTGCGCCCTCGCTTTGCCTTATAACCTTTCCCAAGAAATTAAATCTACTCATAGCCTCTTCCAGTGTTTAATCCCATTAAACTTCTTACTGGTGAATCTCAATAATGTTTACACAAATGAGCCTTTTCAGTTAGAATAAATAAGGGGAAGGCTAACATTTTAATTAAAAATATTGAAAATTTTTAAATTTTTTAAATTTAATAAAAAAAATTTTAATTGATTTTTTCCCTACAGGACAGTGAAGAGTCTTTGTTGGATAGATAGCTCTACCCCAAAGAGTTATTTAAGTCTAATAGCTGCTTACTTCCCTTTTCTTCTGTATGTCTATTTTTGATGCTTAAAACTGGATTGCAGGCATGTCCATGATTTAATTGTAAGAAATGGAAAGAAAAGAAAATTAGCAACAACAATTTCCTTTTAAGGTTGGAAAGTGAGCAATTATGTAGTTACAAAGAGTTCCATAATTTACTTGAAAGGTAAACAGCTGAACTTGTAATGAAAATATTAGATCAGTTCTACAATCTCTTTCAGTAAAACGAAGAGGAAAAACATTTTCCCACTCACTGTGTGAGATCTTCATTACTCTAATACCAAAATCATAGAAACACAAGACAAGAAAGCTATAAAGTAATATCATATAAACATAAATACATTATATTACTCACAAATATAAACAACAATAATCCTCAATAAAAATATTAACAATCAAAACATAGCATTATATGAAAAAGAATTACATCATAGCCAGTGTAATTTATCTAAGAAAACCAAAAACAACCAGTATAATTAATCATCTTAAGGCGCTAAGAAAAACTGTCAACATATCAATAAATGCAGGAAAACACTGATAAAATTCCACATCCCTCCATGATAAAAACTCTTAGCAAACAAAGAACCTAAGAGAACTTACTCTAGAGGGACAGTCATGGCTCATGGGGCTTGGGTGGTAGTGGGGTGCAGTAATTTTCACATTGCTACCATAAACTTTAATATAATTGTAATAACCTAAACTATGATTTTAACTTTTGTTGTTCTGACTTTTTTATGGTTTCAGTTTAGTTTGTGGGCCACACTCACTGGTGCTTCAGGCTTCCTTTGACTGTCATCAGAATCACTTCTGGCAAAATTTGGGGATTCATATGAGGTGCCAGGGATGAAGGAGGTTCTCCGGAACTTGGCGTCTTGGATGCTCTCCACAGCAGTGCTCTGGGAGAACCACACCCTACAGGGCATGGTAGGTCCCATGCAAGATAAGCACCTAACCCCTGTGCTATCTCTGGTCCAAGAAATGGAAAGCGATATAAATAAAATAACTCACACCTACAGAGTGGAAGATTCAACATCAAGACATTAATGATGTCCATGTACCATACAGATTCAACACAATTGATCCCCATTTGCCGTACAGATTCAATGCCATGCTGAATTGCCGATTTGGGGGTAAATGTTGACAAACTGGTGCCAAGTTTCTAGCTCAATCAAAGCAATTCAAATCCTAAAATGTTCTGAATAAAAGGGGGGCAGTGATGCTAGACAAGATCTGAGTGTTTGGGGCTGGAGCAATAGCACAGCAGGTAGGGTGTTTGCCTTGCATGCGGCCAACCCAGGTTCAATTCTCAGCATCCCGTATAGTCCCCTGAGCACCACCAGGGGTAATTCCTGAGTGCAGAGCAGGAGTAACCCCTGTGCATCACCAGGTGTGACCCCAAAAAACAAAAATTAATTAATTAATTAATTAATTAAATTTAAAAAAAAATCTGAGTGTTAGGTGAAGGGATATTCTTGATAACCTTTCAGTATCAATATTGCAAACCAAAATGCCCAAAAGTGGAGAGAGAGAGTTAGAGACAGAGACAGAGACAGAGATAGAGAAGGAAAGCACCTGCCATAGAGGCAATGACAGGCAGGGGTTGGGAAGTGGGGGTGATGGGAGGGAACCTGGGGACATTGGTGCTGGGAAATGTGCACTAGTGGAGGGATGGGTGCTGGAGCACTGTAACTGAAACCTCATCATGAACAGCTTTGTAAGGGACTATTTCACATGATTCAATAAAAAAGTTAAAAAATTTAAATACATACATACATACACACATACATAAAAGGGTGCAATGTTGGGCTTGGGGAGAGCTAATAGAGCAGATAAGGTGCTTACCTTACACTGGACTGAGCCTTGTTTGATCCATCACTTCATATGGTCTCCCCAGCACTGGCAGGAGTAATTCCCGAGCACAACTGGGTATGCCCCTAACAGCCCCTTGAACAAAAAAAGGGATGGGAAGATAGTACAGTGGTTAGTGCATGTTGGATTCCCTACACCACACGGTCCCCCGAGGATTTCTGTTAAGTGCAGCATTGGAGGATGAGCACCGTCATGTGTGGTTCTGAGGTCCCCAGATATGCCCAGGTGACCCAGATATCCCCTTCCATGCAGACCCTGGGCAGCACCATATCCTTAGGACTTTACATTAAAAGTACTGGCCCAATTGGCTGAGAATTGCCAGTGGGGGCACTGGAATCACTTCAATACATGTCAGGAGGCCTGCCCCCCTCAAAAAAAATTCTGAAAAAAAAAAGATAGATTGATTTTATCAAGACTCGTGAATTTGGTTGGTTGGTTGGTTGGTTGGTTGGTTGGTTGGTTGGTTGGTTGGTTGGTTGGTTGGTGTTGGCTTTTGCTCTGACAATTATACAGAATGGAAAGAAATACTTGCAAGTTCTATCAAGGGGTTAGATGTGAGAAATACGACGTGATTAGGTACCTGCAGGTACTCTCCATCTCGATCACGGTTGCGATTGTGTGTACATCAAAAAAGAGTGATTTTTTTTAGTATATAAAAATTGAAAAGTAAATTGCAGTTGTGAATCAACAATATTTTTAACACATGGGGCACATATGAGATAAATAATAGCTGTAATTAAACTAGTGTCTTAGTTTAGTAAACTAGTTTACTGTTTAGTGAACTAGTAAACTAAATACGATGGAGAAAAATCAATAGAAAAAAATCCTAGACACATGGCTTATTTGACTTTGTAGGCTTGCCTGAGTTCCTTGGGGCTTTGATATTTCTGAGATAAATTCTAGGAATGAGCTAAGTTGGTGAAGAAAACTAAAAATTCTACCATGAGAAAAATTTCCTTCGGTGATGACCCACAATGGAACCAATGATTCTGAAAGACAACCGAGGTTTCTAAAAGACTCACAGAGCTAATGTTGACTGAAAAAATAAATAACTCTTCACATCACCAGAGAAAGGTAGCCTGGCTTATTTTCACTTTTCAGAAAGAGACAGGAGCTTCCGGGGGGGAAATGGAGCCGCCTATCTCTTCTCAACATAACTCCCTGCTGTTCACACTTGTCCCTTCTAGACCAGAACAGGGACCCCACCACCACCACCAGAGACTTTTCTCTCAGCAAGCTGCACTTTAAACTGGAGTATGAGAACAGATTTGGGGGGTGTAGAGAATCCATTCTGAATTAGCACTAAGCAAATAAAGTAGTGATTTCTAGCACTTTAGTTTCCAAATCTTAAAGGCTGCCTTCAGAAGAAACCAACTCTCTGGTAGGTTTGTGCAGCCACCTGCCTCCCCGTCCCCGCTGGAATTCTTTCCTACAGGTAACATCCTTCCCTCTCAGCCCTCTTTGAGAACCCTCCAACTTTGGCTATCAGTTTTCAATTCATCAGTCTTCGTTGAAATCAGTCTATTACTCATCCCAAAGATGCATACCTGTTCAAGCATCTTCCAGTGAGTAATTGGAAGGTAATGAACACTTGCTAAAACTCTGCGCTGATAAGAGAAGTTTCAGAAGTTTGGGGATGGCATGCATGGGTATGTGGGTTCTGATGAACAACTCCACCCGGGTAGTTGTTTCGAAAGTGAGGCAAAGCCTTGCTGTTCCCATGGTTAAATACTCCTGATTCAACTCGCAGGACGTTTCAAACATCAGAGAATTTCCCAGCCATGCAATGGCTGTTTGGAAAGCAATTTGCCAGATGTCCGTGAGAGTTAACTCACTCTAGGTCTCTTTGCAATCACGCCCCTAGTTAAAGCTTCTGGGCCATTAAAATCTCAGTACTCGTTGTCTGATGCAATATCCTTTATCGAGAAATGGTCCCTGAGTGACATTAGCTAAGAGAACAATGAGCATCCTGGCCTGTGGTGATAATGAACTCAAATCTTATCTCCCACTCTAAAGCCTCCAGTTTGGGACAAAAGTCTCCCCCACAAAATGAATTTGTGCCATTCATACAAGTTCACTGAAATTACTGGTCAAGCTTCTTTTCATTAAAAAAGAAGTGTGTCAGAAACCATGCGGCAAATGAGTAAATTATAAGGATGCTGTGATTCTTTAGAACTTTAAATAATAGGATTAAGCTATTGGAACAAAACTGGGTCTGCTCTGCACCCATTCTTTTCCAAGGAGCAAAATAAATAAGAGCAAAATATTCACTGCTGGGAAAGAAATTACTAATAAGACGTATGACAAGGATCTGGGTTGGAAGGGACTGCATATTTTAATTATATATACAAATGACTTGGTACTGAGAACAAGATTTGCAGATTACATTAAACATGAGCGAGGCTCAGCACAGTAAATAACAAGGTACACAAATGCCAAGCTCCAGCCAAGGATTTACATTATTTCTGCTACATGGGGGCTTAGAAGATGGAAAATGCAGTAAGTGTAAATAAATGTCAAATAATGTGCCCAGTGACCAAGAAATATAGAAGTGGATTTGAGAGCAGGGGAATGTAGCTGTGGCATAATGATCAGGACTGAAAGCAAACTCAGTCTTGTCACATCCAAGACAAGCTTCAGGGAAAGCCAGACATGTCTCTGTGCAAATTAGGATGGAAGGGAAAATCTCCTGTTCTGCCTACACAAACATCCACCTAATACCTCGCAGGCATGAGAGCATCAGCTTCTGCCTATAATTCTGTGATCTGAAGTGTCATGGAGATGATCTAATGGGCACCTGGAGTTATGGGTCTGGTTGAACTTCATTCTCTCTCTCTGCCACTGACTAACTGGCCAACCTATGTTAGGTCTTCATAACGCTTCGTGTCCTCACCTATAAATGATCAGATCAGTGCTGTTTCTCACATTTATTCGATAACCACTTAACCCCTTAGTGATGATGGCTGCCGAGAACTTGGTCTAGGCTGAGATTTTTCTTTTCTTTTTGGGTCACATCTGGTGTTGCACAGGGTTTACTCCTGGCTCATACACTTTGGAATTACTCCTGGTGGTGCTCAGGGGACCGTATAGGATGCCAAGAATCAAACCTACATCAAGGCAAAGGCCCTACCCTACCCATTGTGCTAATGCTCCAGCCCCTAGGCTGATATTTTTAAGGTGGACCTAGAAAGTGACTTGGCAGGTAGAGAACATAGCACACCGAGTATTTGAATGTGTGAGGGAGTGCAGGGATCCTCTGTGATACACTGGCTTTCATAATCAATTTCATCCCTTGTCTGAAATTCTTCTTTACTAGTGTATCTCCGAGTTTCAAATATGCAATTGCAAATTGAAATCTATAAGTCAAAGAATTTACCTGATTCACCCATGAAAGGAAAAAATTAATATTAATTTCAGGGTGTTTCCTTCCCCTTCTCCCAAATATCTCAGAGTTCAGAAACATTGAAAAGGTACTCGTTTAGAATTTCTGCTTGAAAGATAGGTGCTTGGTGCCAGTTTTTATGATGGTCATAATAACAATTTCACAATGATCATTTAAATTAAGTACTATTAAGGTTTGAGGCGATGGCTCAGCAGTAGAGCACATACCTTGCATGTGGGAGACACTGATTTTGTTAATACACACATACACACACATACTCAAATACACAACTTTTATACCTAAGAGAAAGAGCACTCAGAAATTAAATAACATATGTGATCAAAGTAACATTTTGTTTATTACACAAATATTCTGGATTAAAAATGAAAGAAAAACAAAGAGTTAAAAGCAACTTATTTGAACAAAAATCTTTATTCCCTACATTCTAAAGTTTCATTTCTTAGAGTGTTTGCTAAGGATACATAAACTTGATTCAGATACCTAAGCATCTTCAAACACTTGTCAAGTGATAAGTGAATTAACAATCAAGTCTGTACAATGGCTATAGCATTGTAGCACTGTGGTACCATTGTTCATCAATTTGCTCAAGCAGGCACAAGTAACATCTCCATTGTGAGACTTGTTGTTACTATTTTTGACGTATAGAATATGCCACAAGTAGCTTGCCAGGCTCTGCTGTGCAGATGGGATACTCTCGGTAGCTTGCTGGTCTCTTCAAGAGGGACAGAGGAAGCGAACCCAGGTTGGCAGATGCAAGGTAAATTCCCTACCCACTGTGCTATTGCTACAGTCCACAATGACTATAACAACTCTTATTTCATAGCACTGTTGTGAATATGAAATGAGTACTTTCATACATTAAGATAATTGGTATAGAGAAAATAATGAATGTAAGCCATTGAGTATAAAGAATGTCATCTTAAAAAATGATCTAGGGGCTGGAGCAATAGCACAGTGGGTAGGGCATTTGCTTTGCACACGGCCAACCAGGATTCAATTCCCAGCATCCCATATGGTTCCTGGATAACCATCAGGAGTAATTCCTGAATGAAAAGCCAGGAGTAACCCTCGCGCATCACCGGGTATGACCCAAAAAGAAAAAAATCTAAAACACACCCCAAATAGATATCTCAATGGAAAATGAGATCCCCAAAATTTGGTGCTGCTGTTTGCTTGCACTCAATGGTCACCCAGGGAAAAGCAATGGACTAAAACAAACCTCACATTTGCAATCCATGTTCTCTACTATTTAAGCCATATTTCAGTCTTCCTGATACCTCCAAACACCTCCATACCCTCTGTCCTCCAACTTCGATAGTTTTTAAAAGTTCAGTGATATTATACATCTATAAGGTAATAGAATAAGATGCATCAATTCTCCATTCAACATTACTTAGCTTTTAAATACTGTAATTAATGGAAATGATTCGAAAGATACTCTAAAACATTTCTAGCATTTGTTCTCTTTGTGGCAACATTATTGATACTCTATTGATCAACAGTTCCCATTTCAATGGCCTTAGCGAAAAAGATTGGACTTCTGGAAAATCACTTTAGCCAATGGATAGATTGTAAATCACTTCAAGGGTTTTTGCTTCACACTCTAGCATAAGGAAATAATCTGACCTAATATGAGTATCGTGACAGAAATGTGGCGCTTAATTAACGGACTCTGCAAAGAGCTCAGTGTTCCAAAAATACGTCATCCCACTCAGATAGTTTCTTTATTAGTCTGTGTCATGGCATTTCCTTCATCACAGGATGTAAAAAAAAACAAGAAGGACTTGACAGCTGAAACGTAACTTTAAATGCATCTTATAAGACTACTTTAAAGATTTCTTTATGGGGCTGGAGCGATAGCACAGCGGGTAGGGCGTTTGCCTTGCACTCGGCCGGCCTGGGTTTGATTCCCAGCATCCCATATAGTCCCCTGCACACTGCTAGGGGTAATTCCTGAGTGCAAAACCAGGAGTGACCCCTGTGCATTGCCGGATGTGACCCAAAAAGAAAAAAAAAATGATTTCTTTATGAGTGAAAGAACTCAGGCTGAAAGCAGATATATGCCTGGCCAAGGTGCAAGAATTGGTAAACAACTAACACAAATGTTGTATGATGTGCAGGTATCTGAATTTAACTCAGAGTACAAATATCCAGGTGAAAGTATATTGATTTATCTGATTAAATAAGCTATATATTAATACAGAAAAGATTATATGTATCAGTCTGGGTATCAAAAAATGAGGTGTTCTAATCTAGGATAGTTTTTTTTAACAAATCATCAAAGTTGCATTGTCTTTCTATCCCAGTGAAAATGATAATCAAAACTAAGTGAGACAAATATCAACTAAATCCCTTATAATGCAGCTTCTTTGCAACTATTGCATCCTTATCTTTGAAAGTCACACCCGCATAGCGCTTTTCATTCCCTGAGAAATAGCAATAAAAGGAGGAAAAAATATTGTTTATAATAACAATTACATTTTCCAAAGGGCAAAGTAATATGACTTGCATCATCTCAAAGATTGTTTTTAATGACGAAGGTAAGAACTCCAAATCTCTTTTTTCATGAGCTCTTCAAATAATAAAAGATTGGTTTATAGGCAGATAGACAAGACAGGGTGGGCAGAATAATTGAAATTCTTGACTTTCAAGTGCTAGGAAAGAACCTGGATCATAGCCATGACAACTAATAGAGTGATTTTTAAAAACTCAGGTGCAATACCTAGGCAGAAGAGAGGAAGGGGAAAGATACTTAATGTTGCCAATATTTGCATAATAACAAATAACATGATTAGTCTTCTGGAAAATCATGTTACTTAGTAGACTACTATGTGGATTCCACCTCTCCAGGGTAGAATTCAGAACTTCGGAGATAAAAGGTGCACTCTGTATTGAAGGAGCAAGCTCAGTTATGAAGTCTGAACAACGATGAAAAATTAATAACTTCTAGGAAGGCCACCCCAGCATCTCGCTAGTCTTTCCAAGTAACTAACTTTACAACCTTCAAATTCTCCACCTAAGGCTGCTGTTCAGTAGTAAATACAGCAGCGCTGAGCATTGAGTCACATCAATTACATTCAAAGGAGGTAAATTCTTTTTCCACCTTATACCAAGTTACCTAAGCACAGTTGATGTAGCCACCCGGTTATTCACCTCTTCATCAGCGCTTGTAAAAATCTTAAAGAATGAAGAACTACCTAGATGATGACAAGAAATAATGGCTGCAAGCTATACAGATTTTATAACTGAGCAGCATAAATAAAGGTAGAAGTAAGATCTAAGAAAGTATTTTACACATGAAAGAAAGAAAAATTCTTTGCCTTCTGCTAAGGACTTTTGTTAAAGGCAACCATCGGGACCATTTACAAAGCAATTAGGTATTATCCTGGAGAAAACATAACATTAAGGAGATTGCACTCAATCGTTCAAAGCCTTTTTGTGTGCCCCGTGGGGTCCTGTGCTTTAAGTGTGCAACTGTGAAGCTGACCTACCAGAGGTACCTGATGAGGTTCTCCAAGCCGAGCCTCCGATGGCAAAAGGTAGATTCATTACCGCGTGAGAGCCGTCCAACTCGCCTGTTTATTCCAGACCCGAAGTGCCCTTCAATATAATTGGTTAGGTTTCTCCATCTAAATTCCAACATCACTGTCAGTCACTGACAAGTGACAGAGAAGAAACTCAATATTGTACAGAAATGCCAAGGACACACACACATTGAGAAGAGCTGGTTTGAAAATATGATGAGAGAAAAATGGAAAAAAAATAAAAGAAACATTAAACAGCAAGACCATCTTTTCTGATAGCCGTAAGCTGCAATTATCTCCATTTACCTTCCTTGGGCTATTGTTAGTTATAAGCTAAAATCCCCATGTTCCATGTATTTTCTCCCATTTGAGTCATTAATTGGAGGTTAGTGGTCAGGATGCTTAGGAATATAGTCCACACGGTCCAGTCCATCTGGACTTTACAACTGGAAATAGCAGTCATAAGTGTCACCCTCTGATTCCTTGAGGCTGTGTGTCATTCTTTTCCCTGGACTAGTATTCTCATTACTATATTACTCTGTGTGTGTGTGTGTGATCTGCCTGTGATCTGCCACCATGTCCAAGGTTCCCTTCAATTATTATTTTATGCTTAAGATTATTGATTACCAGCTCCAACCGTTTAGGTCATGTCAACTTGAACTCTTCTGCTGGGACAAATAGAAATTAAGACAAATACACCACAGGAATGTAATTGTTCATCTAAATAGCTGGAAAGATCAGAGTGCAAATATAAGCATGCAATTCTATTTTTCTTTATCAGAATTCATTTCTTAACTATAGATAATTTGACATCATAGTAATGTGACCAAACAAGAATAATGACAGAACGTTTGCCAAGGCATCGAAAATCAGGTGGGTCGAACACATAATGCGATTTGGAGATGACCACTGGACTCAAGCTGTTACCGACTGGATTCCATGGGATTTCAAAACAATGCCTGGCCGCCCACCTACGAGATGGTCAGACTTCTTCGTCAAAACCCTGAATGAACGGTTTGAGGCTCTTTGTGTTCCTGAAGTGAGCAGACACCATTGGACTACACTAGCACATGACAGGGATGAATGTAGATGTTACTGGTGCCAACTCGAGCAAATCAATGAGCAACAGGATGAAAAGTGATACAAGTAATAAAAAAAATTTAAAGTGAAATGTGCAACCATGTTTTTTTTAATATGGTGCCATTGTTGTATTTTTTTTTTAATTTTATTAGTTCACCATGTGGAAAGTTACAAAGCTTTCAGGTTTAAGTCTCAGTTATACAATGCTCAAACACCCGTCCCTTCACCAGTGCACATATTCCACCACCAAGAATCATAATATCCCTCCCCCTTCCCCCCACCTCCCCAGCCCCCCGCCCTGCATGTGTAACTGGTAAATTTCACTTTACTTTCACTTTACTTTGATTACATTCAATATTTCAATAAAAAAATTTCATTATTATTGATTTGGAGTTTCTCCCCCCTAAAGTCGATCTGCTGAAAAGAAAGCATATGGTAATTTGTTTTCCATTGCTGAGAATGAAGAGATATGAGGTCTGGAGGCCGCACTAGCAGCAGCATAGTTTTGGATTTCTGTATTTTAGTAACTAAGTCTAGTGAAATGTCTGCCAGGAATCACAACATTGTAAGCTTGTACCTTTCAGCTACTTTATATTACACATATGAGTGCGATCTTTCTATGTCTGTCTCTTTCTTTCTGACTCATTTCACTCAGCATGATACTTTCCATGTTGATCCACTTATATGCAAATTTCATGACTTCATGTTTTCTGACAGCTACATAGAATTCCACTGTGTAAATATACCAGAGTTTCTTTAGCCAATCATCTGTTTTCGGGCACTCTGGTTTTTTCCATATTGTGGCTATTGTGAACAGAGCGGCAATGAACATGGAAATGCAGATGTCATCTCTACTATACCTTTTTGCCTCTCCGGGATATATTCCCAGGAGTGGTATTGCTGGGTCAAATGGGAGCTCAATTTCTAACTTTTTGAGAATCGTCCATATTGTTTTCCAAAAGGGCTGAACCAGTCGGCATTCCCACCAGCAGTGAAGGAGAGTCCCGTTCTCCCCACATCCACGCCAACACCGGTTGCTTTTGTTTTTTGGAATGTGGGCCAGTCTCTGTGGTGTGAGATGATATCTCATTGTTGTTTTGATCTGCATCTACCTGATGATTAGTGATGTTGAACACTTTCTCATGTGCCTCTTAGCCATTCGGATTTCTTCTTTGGAAAAGTTTCTGTTCAATTCATCAGCCCATTTTTTGATCGGGTTGGCAGTTTTCTTCTTGTGGAGTTCAACCAGTGCATTGTATATCCTTGTTATCAACCCTTTATCGATGGGTACTGCATAAATATCCTTTCCCATTCTGTAGATTGTCTTTGTATTTTGGTCACTGTTTCTTTTGAGTTGCAGAAGCTTCTTAGTTTGAGATAGTCCCATTTATTTATCTTTGTTTTCACTAGCTTGGCCAGTGGCGTGTCAGCTTTGAAGATACCTTTGGCTTCAATGTCGTGGGAGGAATCAACCTCCCCAACTTCCAACTCTACTACAAAGCGGTAGTCATTAAAACAGCATGGTACTAGAACAAAGGCAGAGCGGCAGACAAATGGAACAGGGTTGAATACTCTGACATACACCCCCAAATATATGACCATCTAATCTTTGATAAGGGAGCAAGAAATGTGAAGTGGAGCAAGGAAAACATGTTTAACAAATTGTGCTGGCAAAACTGGACAGCTACATGCAAAAAAAAATGGGCTTAGACCTCCATCTATCACCATGTACAAAAATCAGATCAAAATGGCTTAAAGACCTCAACATCAGACCAGAATCCCTAAGGTACATTGAAGATAAGGTCGGCCATTGTTGTATTTTTAATAACTTCTGCCTTATGACTATTGGTGAATAGTTCTTAGAGGAAAACTTCTTAAAAATGCTTTAGTCACCTAGTTGAATAAAATACTATTTGCATGTTTCTATCAATTGATAAGATTTGCTACCTAAAAAACTAACTAATTTCCTGAATTTCCTTCTATCTTCAACTCATCAAGAGTACGCCCAAAGAACTAAAATCTCACAAATAAATTGAGATTCAAAACTTGAGAGTAAAGCCTTTTATCTCCATGGTCTTCCATTTTAAATAAGTGCCTCTACTGGTTAGAGTTGTTTCTTTAAAAATAAAAACAAATGAGATTTGGGGGGGGTGGGGGGTATGATGGTAGTAGTTTAAATACTTTTCCTTAAAACTAGAGCCTCATTTTCTGCCATTATTCAAAGTCTAATTCTCATGGCATTCATTGGTTACCCTGATTTTCCCATTTGGCCTTTGGACACAGACTTGTTCTACAAGTTAAGACTGCTGAAATGATAAGGAATAAAAAGTAATGAGATTCTGGTGACAAAATAAGGAATTCCAACCATGTCTGATGAGTGTGCTCTCCAGCAATTATGACAGCCAGGATTCCTGCAAAAACAGCGACTGTCCATGTTGGGTAAGTAGTGATCCGTTGGTGCTGTGTTTCAGCCAACTTTGGAAAGAAACATTAATACCCAAACCCCTTCTTAACTGTCAAAGATAATTAAACTCCCTCTGCTTTTTGGTCATTGTACGGGAGATTGAAATCCTATCCCTTCCCCTCTCCATGCAACATAAACACACCTCTAACTCATTCTCCACCTGTAGGATCTGCAGTCACCTCGGAAGAAAAAGTTATCCGCATCATCTGGCCTTTTAAAATGTCTGACATCTGCTGGAATGCCAGAACAACGGGCTTCATTGAGTTCATTTAGTGCATGCGCCACCTTATATTCCAGAGTCTAAGCATTTTTGCATCCTTTTCACTTGGAAAATGTTCCCCTGCTTTAACATAGAATATATGATGGATTTGGGATATCAGAAAAGCATCAATTTATCTGAGGATACCTTACTCCTATGTTCTCATTCCTCTGAGATGTTTCCTTGATAGCACGTAGCACAGATGATAACCATTAACGAGTAGAAATATTTGGTCTATGCCCATCTTCGGGCTGGAGCAATAGCACAGCAGGTAGGGCATTTGCCTTGCAAGCGGCCAGCCCAGTTCGATTCCTTCGCTCCTCTTGGAGAACCCGGCAAGCTTCCCAGAGTATCTAGCCTGAATAGTAAAGCCTGAGAAGCTACCTGTGGTGTATTCATATGCCAAACACAGTAACAAGTCTCAAAAATGGAGACATTACTGGTGCCCACTCGAGCAAATCGATAAGCAAAGAGACGACAGTGACAGTGACAGATGTCCATCTTCTTTATTTGCCAACATCAAATGTTCTTGATTATAGCCTTGTACCTTGCACTGTGTTGAGAATATTCTAGAAAACAACATGGTGCTCCAGTATTTATGGACCTATTTACTAGTGTTTAGAGACACGTTCACCAAATCAGGATTAAATACTACAGAAGAAAGTTACAAAGTTGAGGAAAGTAATTAAAAATATTGAGGGTCATTGAGAAAAGTTCAGTTAACATAATGGGTTCAGGGAAACAGATGCATTAGGAATAGAATTGTACCAAGATAAAATGTATACCAGGCACAAGAAAAGATGAGTATAAGGCTGGAAGTATCAAAGAAAAAAAACAGGACTGGGACTTACTGATCAATGGGATGGAAACTATAAGAGAAGAATGGAAAAGCAAATTAGGCACCAGAAACTTCCCCATAGTCAAGGAAATCAATTTTTGTCTTAAGTCAATGAAAAAAATTAAATTTTAATACCATTTTTTTTGTAGTTCAAAAAGAAAGTAGTCTTGCTGAAAGAGAGGAAGAAGGGTAAGAAGCAAAGAGCATCAGATATTTGAGCCAGGCCTTAAGGGAATATTCTAAGGGGAAAAGAAAAAGAAAGGCTATTGATTCTATAGATATGGTCATTACAAATGGAGAGTTCAGAGAAAATTGTATTGAGGAGCTAATGTACTTTGAAATAAACAAATACTCTCCATGCCCTCAATAAAACAGTTGTAATGATATCAAAGGCTGCTGGGAGTAACAATAACCATATACCATCAGCCCGTCAAAGGTGACTTTCATGTCAAGGAAATGCCAGTCAAATGCTCAAAATATTTCACTGCTGTATCCATGGCTCCATGGATACAGGAAGGTCAACCAAAGGGTGAAATCATAAAGTGAGAACGCCTAGGGCAGAAACAGCAAATAAACTGCACCATTCAGATTGTTTGTTTCTAGAGATCTCCATCAAGATACATCAGGAAGTGCACGCTGACTCTTGCCATAAACAGGGTCTCCCCACAGGTATTAGGAAAAGCCTACAGTTGCCCAGGTGATGAAAATACAGAAAGTCTGCTCAATTGACTGGTAAAGGCTGCCATTTTCTTAGCTTTCTTCTTCCCCTCCTAAGGAAGGTTATTTTTTAAAAAGAGGGAAATATAGGGGCTGGAGCGATAACACAGCAGGTAGGGCGTTTGCCTTGCACGCGGCCGACCCAGGTTTGAATCCCAGCATCCCATATGGTCCCCTGAGTACCACCAGGGGTAATTCCTGAGTGTAGAACCAGGAGTGACCCCTGTGCATCGCCGGGTGTGACCCAAAAAAGCAAAAAAAAAAAAAAAGAAAAAAAAAAGAAAAAGGAAAAAAAAGGGGAAATATAGTATTTTCTTTTGAGTAGATTGCCACTTATAGGCAAGATGAATATTACTAGCATCATCTGTCCTGAGGTAAATTAGGAATTTAAACAGCAAACTCTAGATCAGGGATCTTGTAGCTTCCTCATCAAAAATGGCACAGTGTTTAGCTCAAATATAAGATCAATTAATGTCTGATAATGAAATACTACACACATGATAAAAGTAACAGGTAATACCACTTTAAAAGAAATATAAACAATACATACCACTGTTCTACAGGTGAAATATTCCTCTCCACCACATTGTTCCAAAAAGCAGACAAGAATTAAAAGGGATCTAAGCTTGATATCAAGGGTGATTATGTTGAAAATGAGGAAGATAAAGGTCAGGATGATGCTATCTACCAGATACTGTCCAAAGCCCGGTTAGATAATAGTTCATTAATCCTTAAAATAAGTCTTCAAGGTAAGGCCTATTATTAAACAAATTTTCCAGATGGAAAATCCAAGAAACAAATAAGATAAGCTTCCGGAGAAGCAGAAATGAGCAAGGCAAACAGAGTAAGGAATCTGAATCAGTAAATTCTAAATTATAGTGTGAATGACCTCACATTTTATTGTCTATGATCCCCCTCTCCCTGCAGCCACAGACAGAGCCAAATAGAAGATGCCCTTAGAAAGAGCATTAGTAAGATCTATTTGTTAAGTGGCCTGCATTCACAGGACTTTAGTTTCATGCTATTTCCAACCTTCAATAGTGTTTAAGTTTTGGAAGATGACTTGGCAGTTCTTGCTTATTCAAATGATACTTTCTTTCAAATGAAGCAAACACCTGTCTCCAGTCCATATGTACCAGACAGCATGGACGAATTGTGCAGGGGGATGAGTGTGAAAGTAGGTGGAAATGGATGATATTTATAGAAGAAAGGGAGGAAGACAGGAAGGAATGCTGGACTAGAAGCAGAGATTGAGCTCCCAGCCTACCTTCTTCATCTACTAGTTATTTCCGCTAGTGAAATGATTTCCTAATGCCTTCATTCCTCAGTATATCTGAGGAGATTGGATAGTATTGGTAAGATTCCGCTTGGTTAAGTCTGATTCCCTAGTAAACAGGGAAATTGAGGAAATACTTCTGTGTTCAGCAGAAAGAGGAAGGAGGAGCATCTATTTCTGCCTGGGAGAGAGAGAACCAGCTATTTAAACAGTACTGAAAAAATAATAAATAAATTATTCGTTCAACCTATTCTGTTACTTATTATTGACACTAGATGAAATGAAAGAAAACATATATGGGGCCGGAGTGAGTATAGCGGGTAAGGCTTTTGCCTTGCATATGGCTGACCCGAGTTCAACCCCCAGCATCCCATATGGGCTCCCAAGCACCGCCAGGAGTAATTCCTGATTGCAGAGCCAGGAGTAACCCCTGAGCATCGCTGGATGTGACCCAAAAAAAGCAAAAAAAAAAAAAAAAATAGCGTATAGCAAATCACCCTCTCCTCATTGAAGCTATAGCTATTAAGAGTTCCTTTTTTCCCACAATGAATTAAGAGGCTAATGTTCAAATCAAAAGTGATCTGTGAAATTGAAAAAAAAATGATCAAAATATCAAAAATCTCAATAATGTTATAGGGGTCACTGGTGCTGACATATGCGGCCCTAGTAATACCCCCCCCGCCCACATACACACTCACACACAATCAGGCTTAGTAAAACATTGCCATACAGTATATTATTTACAAGGATTAGAATTAGCATCACACTATTTACATAAGGAAAATAGTTCTGGTCCTTTGTTGTTACCTTTCATGTGACGTTTGGACACAGTGAGGGAACATGGCTGACTTCTGGAAGGTTCCTTTAACTGGCTGTTGTATAAATAATTGTCCCATCATGGAAGCGGAAATAGTGAGCCTGCGCCTATTCTACTTTGGAACTGTAGTTATTTGGGGTGGAAACTGCTGGCCTGTTTGTTAGAGTGCCTGGAAAGAATGCGTCATTTACTGTCTAGAAAAGATGGTCCATTTACCATCCAGAGAATAGCATGTTGAATATTTCTGCTGCTTTCTTTGTTTCATGCATTTATTCAGTGTATTGATGTGAATATCAGTATATGTATTGATATAAATATGAATAGCAGTGTAGAGCCTGGCAAGCTCCCAGTGGCGGATTCAATATGCCAAAAACAGTAACAATAATGAGTCTCATTTCCCTGACCCTGAAAGAGCCTCCAATACGGCAGCATTAAGAAAGACGAGTAAGGAGAGGCTGCTAGAATCTCAGGGCTAGGACGAATGGAGATGCTACTGGTGCCCGCTGCAGTAAATTGATGAACAATGGGATGACAGTGATACAGTGACAGTGACTAACTGAGGTTGGTGTCTTTAGATATTTCAACCACTGGTTAATTCCAGCACAGTAAAATGACACAATTAGTCCTTATGAACCATTCCTCAGGGGCAGTCAGGGAGCAAGAGACTACTTTAACTCTTCTAAGAGGTTTACTTTTCAATTGTTTCTCAGTATCCAAAACTAATAGTTATGTGGGTCCAGAATACCTGAGTTCTAACACAGGTGCTGCCATGACTTGTTGTGAGACTTTATGCAAGTCATTTATTCTCTCCAAGCCTCAGGTTTTTCATCTGCAAACTGACAGAGTTCAATAGAGGCATCTATTAAACAGGCATGCTCTACAAGGTGTCACAGAAATAAGCAAAGATACCAGTCTCTGACCTCATGAATTTGTATAATGAGAAGAAAAAGAAACTAATACGCAATAAACTCTCTGCTTAAATTCACAGCTGTCTTTGGAGACAGGGATCCTTAAATTGCTTTGATTATGTGCCACACTTTCATCATCTATTCATTCATCATACAATGGAAATCCTCCTTCCCTTTAAAGAGATGTAGAGAGGGTCAAAACGGTAATACAGTGAGTAAGTTGCATGTTTTGAATTTCTGGCATCTGATACCATCCCCCAAGAAATGCCAGAAATGATCCCTGAGCACAGAGCCAGGGGCAAGCTCTGAGCACACTTGGCTTTGGTCCCAAAACAAAATAAATAAATAAATACATAATAAAGAGACACAGAAAGAGGAAAATAAACATTGCTCAGAAAGTGCTGGACATGTCCCTTGAAACTGGAAAATATGTTGAGTGAAGGAGGCCAGAGAAGAAAGGGAAACACAGATGATCTCGCTTATCCGTGGTACATAGAATTCTGGGTGAGGAAATGTACAGGGCTGAGTAGATCACCATTGACCGCAGTCTTTAGAGAGGAGAAGGACACGGAAGGAAAGAAATTAAGGGGGAAGAAGAGAAGAAGAAATGATGGGTGATTAGCCATCAGAACTTCAGTTATACGGGTGACCTGAGGGAGGGGCTAGCCACATATCCAAAAGACAGACTCAACAAAATTGAAAGCATATGATCTAAGCTGCTACCACTGAAATGTCTTACTGTGCCTGTCAAGTTGACAGGGAGGAATAAGGCAAGGGGCTGGGGTGGGGTGGGAATATGGGAACAGTGTGGAGGAAAGTTGACACTATTGGTGGTGGGATTAGTGCTGAAATATTATATGCCTAAAACTCAACTATCAACAACTTTGTAAATCACAGCTCTTTAATAAAATTTTAAAAAATAATAAATTACTTTACATATTTTTCCCTTCATCATGGGTCTGGATTCCCTGAGAAGCTCTCTTTGGATCCTTATCCATTCAGCTCGGGTTCAGCAATACACACAGATCAACAGCAGGAAGTTCCAAGTATGAACACTGTGCTTGTCTTCAGGAATTGAAAGTTCATTGAGACCAATACAGTGTGATGTTTAGTAGAAGGTCATGAAGTTCTGTGCAAACACACAGGAATTATCCTCCCTCAGGTGTGGGGAAGCAAGCAGTGAAGGAGGTCTTCAGGGAGGAAGTGAAGCTGACCTTATTTTGTTTATCTGCATAGAGCTTGTTGAAGCTAAAAATGATCTGCACTCTTATAGGGTCTTTAGTGAACTCTTTTACATCTTATTCCCCCAGTAGTTCTTTGTTTGTGATGCAACAGATTGCTATAAATTTAGAGGATTAAATAATATTATTTGGGGCTGGAGTGATAGTACAGCAGGTAAGGAGTTTGCCTTGCATGTGGTCAACCCCGGGATTTGATCCCAAGCATCCCATATAGTCCCCCAAGCACTTCTAAGAGTAACTCCTGAGTGCAGAGCAAGGGATAACCCCTGAGCATCACTTGGGGGTGACCCAAAAAGCCAATATATCTATATATCTATATATAATATATAGATAATATATATATATATATTACTTATCCTACAAAGTTGATAGTCAAATGTCGAAACTGGGTTGAGCAGGCTAAAATCAAAATGTCAGAAAAGGTCTGTGTTTCTTTCTTTCAAAGTCTCTAGAGGAAAGTGGGTCTCTTTGTCTCTTTCCACTTCTGGAGACCACCCACTTCCTTGGCTCATTGCCCCTTTTTCCATCCTTCAAAGTAACCACCACACATCGTTCTCTGATTCTCCTTTTGCCTCTCTCCACTTTTAAGGACAGATGGATTCCATTGAACATCTGGATAATTTTACACTGCCGGAGGGAGGGGTCACTCCCACCAGCAGAGAAGGAGGGTTCCTCAAATGACTTTTGTGAAGTTGGCTGGACAGAGGTGGCAGCCTAGAGAAAGGGAATTACCACTTCCACTGATCCAATTCAGTCACAGGAGAAGGGCCTGCATAAATCTAAAACTGATATAAGTGTGCTCTGAGCACATGTATGAACCAAAGAGACTTGACTTCTCTCAAGCCCCATGAGGTGGTCATCAAACTGAACTTGGGTTCTGCCTCCTCTACCCAGCACAGGAAGTGAGCCCTGCCACCTATTTCTCTGGGAGCCATGGAACCCAGATTGGAGTGGTTTGCAGGAAAGGAAAGTCATTTCTCAATGTTATCCAAACTTTCCAGGTTCATCACTCCTCTCTCTCTCTGTCTCCTTCTCTGTCTCTTTCTCTGTCTCTGTCTGTCTCTGTCCTCTCTGTCTATTTGTCTCATTCTCTGTCTCTGTCTCTCTCTGTCTCTGTCTCTCTGTCTCTCTCTTTCTCTCTTTCTCATAGAAAATAATCTCATAGGCCCCAGAGATAGTGAGTACAATGGGGTAGGATGCTTTGCCTTTGATGTAGGCAGCTAGACAGGGCCCCTATGCCAGTTGAATTTCCAGGAAGTAATAAAACCAATAGGACCAAGGCTGCAAATACAGAAACCAAGGTCTAATAAAACCCTCACCTGCACCAGCAACAGACACATAGACAGCTGGACAGCGCCCCCCTACCCGTCCCCACTCCCAGGGAAGCTCCAGCTGGAACAAAAGGCCAGGAAAGGAGTCTCAAAGAAGGCCACCTACCACATCCAACACTACCCCCTTGGTCACCTCCTTAGCAATGAATTTTTCCCTAAGTAGAAGCCCCATGTGGGGGAGGTTGGGAAACCCTGTACAGGCCACTAACGGAGGCTGTGTGTCTGTGCTGCCTGAGCCCACGTGCTGTCCAACCTATGTGCTGCTTGTGCCCACGTGGACAAACACATATATTGCCCGCATGTTCCTCCCTCTTGAGATGTGGACTTTCATGCTTTCATATCTAATGCTGGGATGCGTGCAGGGGCTCTCCCCCCCTTTGGAGAAGTCTGTGTTTTCTCTGAAGTACATTACTCTCTCTCCCACCTTTCCACCCTCCTTCCCCTCCCTAAAAAGCCTTCCAAATAAAACCTGTTTTTCTTCACTGCTTATCTACTCCTGCCATTCTTCTCTGTGAGAAAGACGAAGAACCTGTAAACACTGAGTAAGCCCCAGGACTGACTTTGCAGAAGTTTTCAGTCCTAACTTTCCCAGCTGTTCCCCGCCGTAGGAATGACAGAGGGGGATCAGGAGAAAGTGACCATCTCTCTCCCCTCCACCTCACATGAGCAACACATGGGGGTCCACCAGCTTCACCTTGAACATCACTGTCACTGTCACTGTCCTCCCATTGCTCATCAATTTGCTCGAGCAGACAGCAGTAATGTCTCCATCGTGAGACTTGTTGTTACTGTTTTTGGCACATTGAATACACCACAGGTAGCCTGCCAGGCTCTGCCGTGCGGGAGACATACTCTTGGTAGCTTGCCGGGTTCTCTGAGAGGGGCAGAGGAATCAAATCCAGATCGGCCGCATGCAAGTCAAATGCCCTACCGCTGCGCTATCGCTCCAGCCTCACCTTGAACATAGTCAACTCAAATTTGATCCCCAACAAACCCATATGGTTCCCCAAGGCTGCTAGTGGTGCAGGCAGGCAGGCAGGCAGATAGGGAAGGCCTCCTCCCAAGGCAATGGCAAAAGCAGACCTTGCAGAAAACAGGAAAAAGACTGGAACTAAGACCCTGACCTATGTATAGCAACAGACCCTGAGAAGCTACTGAAGAATCAAAAGGCCAGGAAAGGAAATTCAAAGAAGACCATCACAACTCCTAACCCCCTTGGTAACCTCCTTAGCAATGGACTTTGACTTAGGTAGAAGCCCCACATGGGAACAGGTTGGAGAAACCCTATAAAGGCCACCTTGAGCAAAGGAAGGGCGCGAATATGCTGCCCGAGCCCATGTGCTGCTTGTGCCCACGTGGCCGAGTACATATGGTGTCTGAGCATATGTGTCGCCCGCATCTCCCCTCTTGAGGTGAGATGCTTTCATGTCTAATGCTGGGATGTGTGTAGGGCTTTCTCCGCCCTTGGAGAAGCCCGGGTTCTCTCTTGAGTACATTACTTTCCACTCTCTCTCACTTTCTCTTCCTCCTTCCCTTCAAAACTTCCAAATAAAATCTGTTTTACTTCACTGCTTGCCTACTCCTGAGATTCTTTTCTTCAAGGTGAAACAAG